>NC_134540.1:28007500-28310530 GCF_050624435.1 Tenrec ecaudatus
TATTTTAAAAAATCGATTGGCCTATCTAAAGAGCCACTTATTATTACCATCACTACTTTTATTTTATTCTCTCTCTTATTCACCTACACATTACTCACTAACCTATCTCTCTCTTGCCCCGCCCCCCCTTTGACCACCGTATCTATCCCAGCTCTTCTGACACTGCCACTTGACTAGACGGAGATAACTACCTTACACCACCCAGCAGCTTCCCTGTACACACTGACAACTGTGTGAGGAACACTAATGAGAACAATGGAAGAACATAAACATCCTTAAGCCAAAAGGAATTATGGAAGTTAACCAATGAGAGAACAGAATGCGGCAACAGTAAAAGACAAGAAGAATACAATTGAAGAAAAGGAAAATGTAATCAGTGAGCTGGAAGACAAACAGTCTAACCACAATGGATGAGACAAATAATCAACACAAAAGGGAAGGAAGCAAAAAGCCACCATCCAAAGAAACTATCTATGTTTCATCAGGATTTGAGGTAGTCACTTAATCTGGTGTCAATGTGAAGATTAAGAGTGTAGGGATGGAGTCGAGGCTGTCAATCTGGAGATAGCCAATGAGACTTCTGTGGGCCTGACCTTCTCCTGAGAATTCTGGGAAATCTGGTACTTCCTCCTTGGCGGCAAAAGACACTTCTCTCTCTGCTACTCTCTGGAAGACATTTTCAGAAGACAAGTCACATGGATGCAAACAAACCTCATAAATTCTAGAAGCCACAGGGAGTCCCCTGCCAGCACTGAGATGTTTTCAATGACCCCGGATCCAAAGACTTTCTACCCACTGGCCTGGGATCTTCTGCATTCGACATCGTTGCATGTGTTCCGTGAGTTTGAAGAGGACTTTATAGATTGATATCAGAAACATGGACTAATATTGAACTTTTGGACTTGATCTGGACTGGGCTGAAATATTTTCTCAATGTTCAATTGCTCTTATATATAAATCTCTTTCTTATACACATGTATGTGTCCATGAATTTGTTTCTCTAGTCTACCCAGACTAACACAGGATCCAAGAACAAGAAGAAACAAACAAACAAAAACAGATGAAATATTAGGAGAATTCTTGGAAAAATGTTTTTCAACATCAAAAAGCAGGAGAAAATAGCTATTCAAGTAGCTATGAGAATCCCACAGAGGATAGATGCCCAAAGAAAAACATCAAAATATATTGCTAAATTCACCAATTTCAAGGAAAAGGAGAGAATCCAGAGGGTAACTAGAGCAAAAAGGAACAGTAATTTACAAAGGAAAACTGTAAGGTTAAGCTCAGAATTCTCAGCAGAAACTGTGCAGGCAAGAATACAATGGGGTGACATATATAAAACTCTGAAAGAAAAAAATTACTAAAAACCACAAATCCTATATCCCACAAAAAGACCATTCAAATATGACAGAAAAACAGAGGTATTTTTAGGCAAGGAAAAACTAAAGGAATTAATAAAATCAAGGTTATCACTAAAAAGATATGTAATAATTTTATTGAGGGCTCATACAGCTCTTATCACAATCCATACAAATATCCATCAAATCAAACACATTTGTACATTTGTTGCCAGCATCATTTTCAAAACATTTTCTTGATATCAGCTCCTTATTTTCTACCTTCCTCCCCCAAACTCCCTCATGAATCCTTGATAATTTCAAATTATTCTTACTTTGCCATGTCTTACACTGACCGATGTCTTCCTTGACCTACTTTTATGTTGTCCATCACTATAGGAGGGGGTTATAGGTTTATCATTGTGAACTGGATCACAGAGAATCAACAGCAACAGCAGACACACCTGAGAGCATCAGACAACACAACGCCACTCAAAAAGAAATATAGCGAAAGCACCACTCCAAACCACACAGAACTAGAGGAGGAACAAGAGCATCAATACAACCATAAAAAGGGGTGTATGGGGAAGAAACCAAACACAAACACAACAAAATGACAGCAGTAAACGTGAATACATCAATAATAGTATTGGATGTCAATTGAATTGAATACTTCACTACAAAAATAAAAAACCGAGCAGACTGAATTAGAAACGAGATCCTTCCATATGCTGCCTACAAGAGATATATTGTCAACTCACAGAGTAAAATGGACTGAAAATCAAAGGATGCGAACCTGCTGCCAAGCCAATGGAAACCATAAAAAGAAATTTGTGACAATATTAAAATAAACTGATAATATGGACTTCAAGGTGAATGACATAATTAGAGACAAGAATAGAGACTGCATAAGGATTAGTCAACAAAATACACCAGGAGCATATAACCTTAATAAACATATAGACCCTAATGAAACACTCTCAGAACACATCTATCAAATTCCCACAGAGTTGAATAAAGAAATAAGCCACTCAGTATTAATAGTAGGAGATTTCTACATACCCTCTGAAGGGAAGAGAAGCCATCAGGAAAGAAAAATCAAGAAAATGGAAGAGTTAAAGCACACAAATCAACAAGCTCAACCCAGTGGACATACACAGAGTACTCCGCCTACAGTACCGGAAGAATTTTCTCCAGCACACAGATGGGTACATCGTTCAGAATAGAACACATGTCAGACTACAAAGTAAACGTCAAGGAATTCAAAAGTATTCCGATCCTACCATCCATTTTCACAAGTCACAAAAGTATAAAACTGGAATTCAGCAAGAAGAACAGAAATGTGAAGACAGTGAGATTGAAAATACGTGGAGACTTAACATAGGTCTTGAAAATGATTGGGTAATAGAACAAGTAAGAAATGAAAATAAGGGGATACAATCTTGCTTGCTGAAAGTGAGCAAGAGTGACAAACACCAAGGACTTGAAGCCTTTGGTATGGATTAGAACCCCCTGGGAAGGAAACCAAAACCCTCACAACTGAATCTGTGGAAAACATCATGATAAATGATAAATGGAAAATATTGAAGTTCTCAAGGATTCCATCGTGTATAGATCCAAAATCAATGCACATAGAAGCAACAGTCAAGAGATCAATGAAACATAGCATATGGGTAATTGCACAGCACAAGATCTCTTAAAAGTGCTGAAAATTTGGATACTACCTTGAAGACCAACGGTGCACCTGGTCCAACTGTAGCATTTTTTCATTTGCTTCATAAGCATGTGAAAGTTGCACACTGAATAAGGAAGACCAAAGAAAATTGATTCATTTGATTTACGGTGCTGGAAAATAATATGCAAAGTACCATGCACTGCTAAAAGAACAAGAACAACAACTCAGCAGCAGCAGGAGAGCCGGAATCCTCTTTAGAAGTAAGTCCGTGACTTAGCCTCATGTCCATTGGACATATTAGCAGGAGAAAGCAGTCCTTGGAGAAGGGCATGTTTAGTAAAGTCGTGGAGCAGTAAAAACGACCAAGGATCCACATGTGACCTCTTCCCTGGGAGAGGGACAGCAGAGAAGGGGGGAAGGGAGACTCCGGATAGGGCAAGATATGACAAAACAACGATGTATAAATTACCAAGGGCATATGAGGGAGGGGGGAAGGGGGAGGGAGGAGGGGAAAAAAAAGAGGACCTGATGCAAGGGGCTTAAGTGGAGAGCAAATGCCTTGAGAATGATTGGGGCAGGGAATGTATGGATGTGCTTTATACAGTTGATGTATGTATATGTGTGGATTGTGGTAAGAGTTGTATGAGTCCCTAATAAAATATAAAAGAAGAAAAGAGAAAAAAATGATTAGGGCAAAGACTGTACAGATGTGCTTTATACAATTGATGTATGTATATATATGAACTGTGAAAAGAATTGTATGAGCCCCAATAAATTGTTAAAATTAAAAAACAAACAAACAAACAAACAAAAAAAACGACCTTCAACAAGATGGATGGACACATTGGATGCATCGATGGGTTCACAGATGAGACAAATTGCAAGGACAGCCCAGGATCAGGTGGATTTTGTTTTCTTGTACATAGGGTCTATATAAGTCGAAACCAACTAGAAGGCACCGCAGAGCATACTTCAAAGGAACTCTAGGGGAAGAAGAATGAGTTCCATGAGGGACAGTTACCTCCACTGCAACAACTCAAATCCATCAGCCACTCCACTGGACAAAGACTTTTTGTTCCTGTAAATATTTCCAGCCTCAGAAAACTTAAGGTTTTCCTCCCCTCTAGTGTCACTATGAGTCAAAATTGACTTGCTGGAAGTGTATTTGGTGCTACATTTAAAGTGTTTCTCTGTCCAGTATAGTTTAGTTAATATAGTATGCCATTGAATTTAAGAATGTGACTTCAGTGAATCAGAAAAGGTGCACATATTAATTCTGTCAGTTATTGACTAAATAACCTCTGCTTAGTTTAACAGATACGCTTGTATCAGTCTCCTGAGTATACATTTGCCATCAGTAATATATTTCTTATACCAAATTGCTTGTAGGAACTCAATGAAAGAATAGAATCCTAAAGTTCTTAGAATAGAGAATTTTTTGCAGAAAAAATGTACAAAATTAGCTGCTGTTTTAATTATGATATTGGATTATATGATCCAATAGCTGGCTTTTGCAATGTGATTATATTGCTTGTTTGTAGGCAGAAATAAGTAGATAATTTGAGATAAAAAATATATATGATATATAAAATATTAAATTGCCAATAAAGTGAACAATTTTAGAAATAATGGTAGTTAGGTGAGTTGTAGCTTTAGACTACTCACTATAATTGAGTGACTCAAATGGATCAGCATCTCTGTAAGAGAAAGATGTAGCTGTCTTCTATAAAACTCACCGACTTGGAAGCCCTATACAGGATTAAAGAAGTTTCCATGTACTCCAGTGCAGTAGGTTCAGTTTGATAGATGCTATGCTGGTATGTTTGAAAATTTAACCATAGGAAGTTTGTCTCTTGACACTTTTGAAGGCTTATTACTTTGCCATACCTCACAAAACTATACTAATTTCCAAATATATTTCTATGGGCAGATAATATGTAAATTAATGATTCATCCACCTCATTTAAAATTATTTGATGAAAAATCTATTAAAAATCCCTCATAAATTTATTTAAATAAAGGAGTGAAAAAGCATATCTTATCTATTAAATCTTTACCAGATTGCAACGTACTTTTTGTTTTGTCTGATAGCTCTAGTATTTTTATATGTATAAAACAGAGGATGATGTAAGATATGGAAAAAACAATCTATAATTTATCAAGGGTTCATGAGGGAGGGTGGGTGGGGGAGGAAGGGGGAAGAAATGGGGAACTGATATCAGGGCCTCAAGTGGAGAGAAACGGCTTTGAAAATGATGGTGGCAACATATGTGCAAATGTGCTTGACACATTGGAGGAATGTATGGCTTGTGATAAGAGATGTAAGAGTCCCTAATAAAAGTATTTAAAAATATAATATTTTAGAATCACAAATTTTGAATACTATTTGAAATGGATTAAATATAGGTAACATTTCTATTATTGTCTCAAGTAAATGAGAATTATAAGACCATGAATCAGTCATTTAATATTCTTGCTCTCCATAGAAGCATAATAAAGTAAGAAATGCTAATTATTCATGACAATGAATTAAGTATTTAGTGAAACGAGCCCTCAGGACTTCATTCTAACTGCTATCACAAAATGATCCCCATTAGGTTGGAAGTTTGATTATAAGAGAAATCAAAAATGAAATTCAAATTCCAATAATGTTTAACTATATTTTACAATAAAATATCTATATACTACAATGAAACTTGAATAATGAAAAAAATTACACCAATTGTATGTAATTAATTATGGATATTTTCCAGTTGTAGTTCATACACTACATTATAGTAATATTCTCTTACAACCATTATACTCTGCTAAAAATTCTTTCGTAAATGACATTTTTAAAAGAGAAAATATAACATTAAATGACTAATTTTAAAATGTTCGTGCTTGTGTATTTCACAATGATTTGTTAGTGTAATCACTATTGAATCTTAAGACTTTTTGGTAAACTGTATACTAACAAGCTTCAATGGAGAAGGTGACAGCATGGGTACCCACATGTTTTGACTAGACACACACGCCAAAAGTTTCAATGCCTGATTTTTCAGCAGATTGTCAGGCTGTTTTACTGAAAGATTCTTGTGTTCACTCAAACCTCCGGTCTCTTAATGAAAAGCTGAGCAGATCAACCATTTGCACCACCAAAGCTTAATATCATGTGATTGTTTCAAAGCCATGTATGGCATCTCGGAATTATTTATTAAGTTAATAATAGACAGACGGTGGCTTATTAAAATGTTTGGCATCATATACATTGTCTTTCTTAAAACAGGTGAACATCCATTGCTATCCAAAGCCTATTTTATTTTATTTTTTTCCCTTTTTATTTTATTTTTTATTATTTATTTATTTATTTAAAATTTTAACAATTTATTAGGGGCTCATACAATTCTTATCACAGTTCATACATATACATACATCAATTGTATAAAGCACATCTGTACAGTCTTTGCCCTAATCATTTTTTCTCCTCTTTTCTTTTTTTACATTTATTAGGGACTCATACAACTCTTATCACCATCCATACATATACATACATCAATTGTATAAAGCACATCCATACATTCCCTACCCCAATCATTCTCAAGGCATTTGCTCTCTACTTAAGCCCCTTGCATCAGGCCCTCTTTTTTTCCCCTCCCTCCCCTTACCCCCCTCCCTCATGTGCCCTTGGTAATTTATACCTCGTTATTTTGTCATATCTTGCCCTATCCGGAGTCTCCCTTCCCCCCTTCTCTGCTGTCCCTCTCCCAGGGAAGAGGTCACATGTGGATCCTTGTAATCAGTTCCCCCTTTCCAACCCACTCACCCTCCACTCTCCCAGCATCGTCCCTCACACCCTTGGTCCTGAAGGTATCATCCACCCTGGATTCCCTGTGCCTCCAGCCCTCATATGTACCAGTGTACAGCCTCTGTCCTATCCAGGCCTGCAAGGTAGAATTCCAAAGCCTATTTTATTATTGTTATTATTTGTCACTAGTTTGAGCCAAAGTGCTTTCTGTTACCATCTAATAATTATAAGTTAATTGACATATTAAGAAATGAAGTATATTATACATAATTTGAAAAAATGTGTATTTAATTAGTTAGCTTGAACTTAACATACCTGCCTACAGTAGAGATACTCAGGTCACAGGTTTTAAAAGTCATGAACCCTGAAGACACTCAAGGTAAACAGACATGTAGTACAATTTATTTTGAGATGTCTTTATATGTTTAATTTAAGACAAGTAAAATGCAGCATCTTTTCTTTTTAAAACAGGCTGAGTTTTGTTCACATATAGAGATATATGAGAGATTAAAACAAAAATGTCTGGGTGGCACAAGTGTTTAAACACTGGGCTACTTACTGGAATATTGGCAATTTGAACATGCCTAAAGATTTTTTTCTATAATTTTGAATTGTTGTTATAATAAAACAAAAAACAAAGCCACTTAGATACTAAGAAATTATGTCCTTGTTTTGATCCTTTTTTACCCACTTCTTTAGTTGCCTGTGGATTCCAGCAATGGAGTGTTATTTCTTGTTTGGATACATTGTGCTTCCCCTGTGAAGCCCTGCAAACACTACTTCTAGAGACTAGTTCTATTTCTTATTATCTGTCTCGGTATAGAATACATCTCTGTACTTCTGTAATATTAATTATTAGTTTCTGAAACCATTTTCAGCTTTATCATCTTAGGAAAATATGTGTATTGATCAGTGGTTCTCCACCTTCTTAATGCTGGGACCCTTTAATACACAGTTCCTTATGTTGTGGCAACTGTCCCAACTATAAAGTTATTTTGTTGCTACTTCATAACTGTAATTGTGCTACTGCTATGAATCAGGTGAACCCTGTGAAAGGGTCATTTGACCCCCAAAGGGGTCGCAATCCACAGGTTGAGAAACTCTGATATTGATAACTTTGTGTTATCTCAACATGTTCAAAAACAGAGGAGCACCCTAAGTCGTCAGGTGTGGATGAGTAGGTTCCATTCATGGCAAGGAACCACTGCACATCCTCTCAATTCTTCCTGTGCTCAAGACCATTGTGGCAGCCACTGGGTCAGTCGATCCACTTTGTCAAAGAACCGTCCTCTTTCTCCCTGCCCTGTACTTTACTAAGCGAGATGGCCTTTTCCACATTATCTGCCCAAGGTACCTGAGTCGAAATCTCAACATCTGTATCTTTAAGGAGCATTCTTGTTGTTCTTCTTCCAAGATATATTTGTTGGTTCTTTTGTCAGCTCATGGTACTTTCAAAATTCTTTCCAGCATCATCATTCAAATGCACCGATTCTTCTTCAGTCTTCCTTATTCAGTGTCCACCTTTCACATGCATAGGAAACAGTGGAAAATACCATGGCTTGGGTAAGGTGCACCTTAAGTCCCAGAGTAATATCCTTGCTTTTCAACACTTTAAAGAGGTTTTGTGCAACATATTTACCCACTGTGCCAATTTATCCCTTGACTGATGCTTACAAGAACATTGACTGTGAATCTAATCAAGATAAAAATCCATGACAACTTCTCTCTTTTCCCTGCCTAGAACAGTGTTATTTATTAGCCTAGTTGTGAGACTTTTCTTCTTTTCTCTCTCTCTCTCTCTCTCTCTCTCTCTCTCTCTCTCTCTCTCTCTCTCTCTTTCTCTCCTTTATTTCTTCACACTGAGTTGTAATTCATACTGAAGACTGCAACCCTTAACCATCATCTACAAGTGCTTCAAGTCCTCCTCACTTTTAGAAAGCAAAGTGGTTTCATTTAGAATCACAGGTTGTTAATAAGATTTCTTCCAATCCTGATCTCATGTTCTTCTTCATATAACCCTTCTTATACTGAGTGGTAAGATCTTTATATTTCACTGATTCAATGTGACTAATGTGCATTTAAAGATCCTCATTAAAGATCACTTATTCATGCAAAAACATTTTAATTTGGGTGTGCTTTAAGTGACTATTAATAGACAACCTATTAGTATGGAAATAAGTGTCCCATAGTATAAGATCTATAAATTTAGGCTTGTTGTTAAGTGTCCTCCGTTTGATTCAAGCCATAGACTTTGTGGATGACAGAAAGAACATTGCTCAGTTCTTCATATTTTCACACTCTTAAGCTTCACACACTTCACACACACTTCACATTCTCACACTCTCAAGTCCATTTTGGCAGCTACTGTGTCAGACTATCTTTTTGAGGATGTATTTCTGTTTTTGTTGTTGTTCTCACCCTCTACCAATATGTTGACCTTGTTTGGGAATTGGGCCAGCCGCATAATGCATCCAAACTTCATAAGAAAAAATCTCTCCCGTTTTGCTTCTAGAAAGCATTCTGGCTGTCCTTCCTAGACACATCATTCTTTCTCCTGACAGTCCATGGTGCTTTCAGTACTTTCAACACAACATAATTCAAATGTGATGAATGGTATGTGTATCCGTGCTATTCGTTGTTCAACTTTCTCATGTACATGAGGTCTGGCACCTTAAAGAGATCTTTTGTGGCAGATTTTCTCAAATGAATACATAACTTGGTTTCCTGACTGTTGTTTCTAATGGTGTTCGTTGTGAATTCATGCTATGTCATCTGCATATATCACTGGTAGTTAATAAATCCTCTCAAATCCCCACATGTATTTTCTTACATTATGTCTAGATTATTAGCTTATTTCCTCAGCATACAGATTGAATACTTATGGTGCAAGAAGTATGAATCTATCATGGACTGAAAGATGATTTAACAAATAAGTCTTGGAGACAGTACACTCAGGAGAGTGAGACTCCCTCTGGTATTGATCCCCAAAGAAGTAATCATGCTTGATAATATAGAATGGAAGCAAAAACAGACCAAAACCAATGAGCTGAAACCTAGCAACAAATGGCTCTGTAGATGAATGAGGACCTGATGATTTGATCTTTCGTGTATACAGTTTCTATGCGTTTGAGCCAGTTTCATAGCACCTAGCAACATCAAAAAGGGGAACCATAGATGATCCTGAACAAGATGGATTGGCACAGTGACTACAGCAATGGGCTCAAGCATAACAACAACTGGGCGGCTAGCCCAGGAAAAGGCAGTGGATGTTTCTGTTGTACATGGGATCAGCATGCACAGGAACTGACTCAAAGTACCTAACAGGAAAACATGACAGCACCATCAAAGAGGTGCTGTGCTGTAAGCACTGGGCTTCTAACAAAGATTGTATGTTCAATCCCATCAGTTACTTCTCTGGAGAAAGATGAGCCTGTCTGATTCCTTACCCAGAATCAATATAGTGACTATTAGTTAAAAGTGATTTAGTGGCAGTGCATTTGTTTTTGTTGTCCTGGGGCAATAACTGAAAGATCAGTGGTTCAAATCCACCAGGATCATTACAGATTTAAAGCAAGACTGTCTGCCTCTTTAAAGCTTTACAGAGCCTCTGAAACCCTATACACAAGGTCATTATGTTTTGACATTGACTAGATGTCAATGGGTTCAGTAACATCAACCCTCATGAAATATGTCTTGAAATAATTATTATTTTAAACTACTAAAATTCTAATTTTCATTAGGTTGTGCTATATAGGAAAAAAATCAGTTTCAAGTTATGTGTGTATGTAGTTATTATGTGACCAATCTTTGTAACTGTACTATCTTAAGGTACACATTTAAAAATTTTTCTAAGGAATATGGAGCTTTTTATTTAGTTAGTTGTTTATTGTGATGATAGGATGGTTATATCTTTGTGTTGGTGATAATATAGAAGCAGTTCATAAAGGGTGCTTTAAAATAACATATTTAATTTTTATTTATTTTCCATATCCTCACTTTCTGTAAATGATTTACCACATTTGGTTTTCCACTTTAGTAGCATGTATATCACATTCAATACACATCAATTATCATATCATCCTACAAGACAGGAACATTAAAATTACCTTTATGTGATGTAGTGAAGAGTAATATAACTCTCTCTTGCATGTGCTTAATGATATGTTATGTCCTGTAACGTGGCTCTAAATTTACATACCTTAAAACTAATGCCTTAGCACTAAATAATAGCACTACATTTACATGAAGGAATATTAAACGTTTTGGAATGATGAAACAGATGATAACTACTTAGAAGCCATATTGCCAGACAAAATTATTTGTTGCACATAGGATTCAAAGTCTGTTCACTTAATTCTCATGTATTAACTATCACAGTACCCAATAATTCCGATTTTTAAAATATTTTAAGATGTATTCTGTTACTGTTTTTCTTATGAAGACAAAAAGAGCTGGCATGAAATATTTTCACATGGCACATTGGAGTGGTTAACGTTATGTGCCACCTCAGCTGGGTCATGGTTTGGCAGATAGGCAATGCTATAAATGCACAGTTATGCAACAATGCAATTTGACAATCGTGTCATGATGCGTTCATCTCCCATTTCTGTTATCTGATGTCGTCTTCCTCCAATTTTCATATAATGACCTAGTCTTTGGAACGCAATCATGCCAATAACTGAAAAGTGAATATTTTTAAGCTTTTATAATATGAAAACCTATAATATGGAGGAATTGATCATTTTATCTCAGTGATAATTTGCTATCTTAATTTGATCGTTCCTAGAATTGTAACCTACCCTTGTTTACCATTCATATATTTTGAAAGAACAAAGATCCAGGATTTGTACTTGTAACACAGCTGGATTTATTTTGAGGGGTCCCAATGGTGCAACAGGAGAGCGCTCAGCACATATAAAGGGTTGCTGGTTTAAACCCCTGAGAAATGTTCCACTGAAGAAGTTCTTGGTGACCTACTTGCACACAGATTACACGTTAGAAAATCCTCTAGTACAGCACAGTGCTGTCCTGGGCATCACTTTATGGCCAAATCAATGTGATAGAATCAAACAACAAATTCCAAAGATGATCAATTCTGGAATTGTAAATTTAAATAAGTCATATCATTTTTTGAAATCAAATCATTGCCAATAAATAACTTCATATTTAAGATTTTGAGCGTGCTTGTTTTCTTTAATTATAACATCAAATTTCAGTATATTAATATCAGTGTATATATATATATATGACTTTTGTTAATGAATGTGATGGAATATATTTTGATAAATTGGTATTTTCATGTCTAGATGCATCTTTCAGTGACACAAATATCTTGTTTCCTGGGAATGCAGGTTGTACTCTAGTTTATATGACACATAATATTTTATTATTTCTTGATTCATAGTCAATGAGTATGATCTCTCTAGCCATAATTCCTTATGTGATGTATTATACTTCTGGAGTCTGCCGCCTGTGAGTGTAATTCCATTTTGGAGGGCGTTCTCTATTACACTGATGGACAAGATTAGGATGGCACTAAAACTTGACTTTAGTGGAGGGTGGAGTTCTGGTGGTATGGTGGTTACTTGTTGGACTGTGATCTGCAAGGTCAGCAGTTCAAAACCACCAGCAGTTCTGAAGGAGAAAGAAGAGGCTTTCTACACTCCTCCAGAGTGATAGTCTCAGAAACTCAGAGGGAGAGTTCTACTTGTTCTTTCAGTTTTTATGAGTGGTCACAGAATCAATGGCATTGCATTTGTGTTTTGGTTAGTAGAGGTTGGGAACCGAGTCATATCTTTCATTTCTTTGGGAATATCTTTAAGAATGTTGTCTTAGAGGGGATGACTTAAGGCAATATCATTTGTTTTCCTTAGATGGAGCATATATTATTGGAATATTGTACAGTTCTCATACATATAACCTGAAAACCATCCACTTTATTTAATAGAAGCAAGTAGACAAGCTGTGACTTTTGGACATTTTGTCTTCTGGCTCTGTAGCTTGCATTTGGTTTTCTGACTGGCCTTCAACTTTGAGAAAGCACTCACTACCATGTGAGACATAGCTTTCATTTTACTGTGAGTTCTGATGGAACATCACAGCAAATTTCAGAACCAGGAAACATGAGGGGGAAAATGAAGCAGAATAGCATCTTGGAAGAATAGAACATTGGGCACATCTTTAATATCCAATTACTTAGGATTCGTCTGTTATTGATTCTTCTAAGAAATATTATCAAATTACTAATGGTCAAATTTTATATTGATTAGAATTACAAGATGATATCTTAAAACTCATGTTTTCAAGAAGTTTATGGGATGGTGAACCTACCATGCAAATAATGATTGAACTACTTGACAGTCCCAAGGGTGTGGAGAGAACCAAGAAACTATTGTTTCTTAATGTTGGAAATATCTTCACAGAATATTGAAATTTGAACTTGAGGAATGATCAGTTATTCTCCAAATCAGAAATCATTGCTGCAAAAACATAATGGTCAAAAGTAAGAGAGTCGATTCAGTTAATACTTAGGTGTGCAGTAAGTATCTACCATAATATCGGAGGTGGGTATATATTGATGTCTACTTTATTATTTTAAAAAAGTGGTGGAATTCTAATATAAACCAAAAGCCAAACTCACTGCCACTGAGTTTATATGGACTCATGGTGACCCTACTGGCTGTGAGTTGGGCTGTGATTGCATGGTTGACAATCCTAATGCCAGCTACTCTAAAAGAGAAAGCTGAGACTCTGTGTCCCCCGAAGAGCTACAGGCTCAGAGATTCAAATGGCACCATTCTACACTGTTCTATAGGGTCGCTATGAGATTAGAAAAGAGCCCCTATTAAATATTATTGTGAATTTATGAAAGGAAATGATTTCTGTTGAATATCAGACCTTTCAACTCCCTTCACCCCATATTAGATTTGTTGCAAGAGTAAATACAGCATCTTCTGCTGAATATATGGACAAATTTATGTCCTATTTGAAATCCCATTTTCTTACTTAATATTATACATTTATAACAAATACATATACAAACATAGTACTTAAGTAAAGAGCTAATTCATATCAAGTTACCTAGTCTAAAACAATTATAAAACAGTTTCAGGGCCTTGAGATAATATTTTCTCCATTAAAATTTGATTATACTATCTCATAATCTCTATCTTTTATGCTATTTAAAACAAATATTGAATGAAGGAAAATAAAATTAAAATTGTATTTGAGTATAATAAAAATCAATGAGCATTAAGCTCTAGATTGTAATGAATGAGTTGAGTGCCCTCAAAATACATATTATGATTCTCATTGGCTTATCAATTATATAATGATGTAATTTGGTAGTTATGTAATGAAGTGTCACCACAGTGCTATCTGCCAATCTTTTGTAAGAGTATTACGGTGAGATATAATATTTTACTCAGGTCACAGCACTTGTGTTAGACAGGGTTCTCTAGAGAGACAAAAATCAGATTGCTAATAATTATATATATATATACATATATATATACAGATAGATATATAACACAAGAAATGAACAGTTAAATTATAAAGCAGTCCAAATGGCTCAGTGCAACTCACTCCTGAGAGTTGTGAGACATTGGCAGCCCTTCAATTCTTGAGGGCTGCCAGGTAGTCCTCTGTAGAGAGGATCCATGCTATCCCATGCGGGCACAGGCAGCAAACAGCAAGGCAGGTCACCAACTGTCAGCCAGGTCACCAACATTCAGTCCCCAGCTCAAGAGATGTAAATTTCAATTGTGTGCCGAAGCAGGTCTTGAAGGAATCTCAAATTACAGCGACACAGTCCATGGGTTAGGTGTCCCACAGCTAGTGTAGCTTGCAAGTGGAGGGACAGAACAAGCAAGGCAGCCACACACTCCCCGATGATCAAAAAGTGAGAGGCAGGAAAGGTGAGGCTCGCTGAGCCATTTATCTCTCCGCCCTTCAATTAATCCCATATGTGTTTATAGGCCAGGCTGGCACAATAAACTATTTCAATGCTGATATGATGTAAGGAGATGTTTTCCTGGGTTAAGCCTACATAATTTTCTTCCTAGCAAGAGATAAAGGGAGAGATAAAATAGGAGAGAAATAAAGCAAATTGACTACCAGTAAGAAATAAAAGCCAGAGTGGATTACATCCTTTAGACTTAGGTTGTCACTCTGTGAACCTCCCACATAGTGAGGGAGATGTATGGCAAGACCCTTAAAGTTCTCCAAAGAGTAGCAGCTCCCCATATTTTGAAAGAAACCAGAACCTTTGTCAAAAACAATTGGAGAGAGAAAGGAATTTAGATTTCCAGTATCCTAAACTGTGAGGCCATAGATCTCTGTGTGACAGAGAAATGCCACTTTTGGGATTTCTGTTCTAGCAACACTAGATAATTAGACCAAAGTCTATATTAAAAATAATATAGGACAGTACACAGATGCTCAGTAGCATGTAGGACAGCCAATGTGACTGACCCTAATTATACTTTAGAGACCCTTATCCCTTGGCCATAGGTCTCTATGGTAATACATGAGACTAGGGGCATTGAGAGGCCTTTGTGGAAAGAAAGAATACTGAAATGTATAGAACATTAACATAATTGGTTGCTAACAGAAAGATGAAAGCTCCGCTCCCCCCTTCCACACACACAGAAGCAATTTGGAAGAAAAGATCAGTGATTTACTTCCAGAGAAAAAATATCAGTTATCAAAAAACTTTCAGAGGACAATACTGTTCTGACCCATATAGGGTCACAATGTGTTAAATTTGACTCAACAATGCATTTTAAAAAAATGTAGACATAGTTAAGTTCCAGTTATCCATTTCATTTTCCTGTTAAAACTCTGGAACTAATGTGAGCAGGGTAAAATCCCCAGCCCTTTGGTATGTATTTAAATACATCTAGTTAAGCTTCCTTTTATTTTTGAGGGTCCCGTTACCTTGTACAGAATTTAGATTCTTATGTATTAGGAACTCTTCTGTTTGTTTGTTAATTAACTGAGACATGTGACTCTAGTTCCCTCCCCCCCCACCCACACACACATTATCTTCAATTGTGACAAATTTACCATTGACATTTCACACCTCCACATAAATGTCTTTGCCTTATTTCTATATAAACATGTGTTTTTATTGTGTTTACCTCAATTTAGGTCCTAATTTTTTTATCTATGAAAAATAACACCAGAGACAAAGTATAAATTTTAAAGAATTTAAGAGAACCCTAGAAGGTATACTAGGAGTCTACATTTCTAAGCCAATTCTAGACTACACCCATTATTAGATAGCATAATAATTTAGCAGGAGACAAAAGTTTTCCTTCTGCAAATTGTCAGAGCATATGCTTTCTTGAATCTCATTGATCTTGGATCATATGCTATATTCAAAAAAATTACCAATTTTCCCTTTTTTTACTTCAAGGGTTTTAGTTGGACAAAAAAGGTATTTCTTTTGAGAATTGTGCATTAATGGCTATAAGACATAGCCTACATCTTCTTTAGTCTGTAACCTTTACTATCATAATTACGTGGTCAGAGTCCTGAGATAAAGACAATAATTCAAAATGTGCTTCCACTGTGACCTAACAAGGAAGGCTTATTTGAGGAGCTGGTATGGGGAGATCTTTGCTGATATCTTTTCCCTTTGAAACAAACGTATGGCTTTAAAAATCCATTTTTCACCAAAAATGGCACACATTTTTGGAATATGGTTCTTTAGAAGAGTTGGAAATGCAATTTAACCAAATCAAACAAAACAAAGTTTAGGGCAATTTATTACTCATACTTTGATACTGCCCTGTGCCCTTGAAGAAATACTCAGTATTGCAGATTTCAGAATAATTTGAGTCAGAGTCTCCAGGATTAAGTGCCCTTTATTCTTTCTAGCTGCCAGAGTCATTTTGAAGCTGTAGAGAAATAACCATTGCTCTTTAAGCCTGCAATGAATATATTGGTGGTAAGAGAAAAGGGTATTTTTTATTCATTTCCAATTTAAAAATTTTCAAGAATTTAAAAATTATTATTGAAGTTTTCTTCACTTTCCCATGGCTTGTTTTAGTCACTGAACCAGAAAACTAAGACATTAGTGTTGACCCATTTTAGATCATAGACATCAGTCCTGGCTTGGTGCTGAAATTTATTTCTAAAAGGATAAAAGAGAAGGACTTACGTTGTGTAAAGACATTTTAATTGGATTTATAGTTACTCTAAAATGAATTATGCAAGTGCTTTGAAGAAAATTATCCTGCGGTACACGTATACTGTATGAGAACAACACTGGGCTCTTTTGCCTCCTTTGAATCCAGATCTCAGTCCCTAAAGTGGAACCTTGGGAAAACAGCGGCAACATGGAGTGCGTTAGTTATCCTCTGTGTGCCTGAATTTTCTCATACTTCATAGAGCTGTATGGATTGGTTAATTTAATATATGGAAAGCATTCAGATTAGATGGTCCAAAATGCTGCTATCTAAATGATATTTTCATGATGAGTATTGTGTTATGTAAGCACCTGGCACAGGCTATAAGAAAGGGTGTTCAGTAGGAACTGACATCTGAGTGCATGGAGACTGGAATGACAGTGTAGGCTTTAAGTCAGCAGGAGGATATTCAAGCTTCTAAAAGCTTACTGAATTTTGTGAAATGGGAGCAAAGTAACTAAGTCACCAAGGAATCCTGAACATAGACTTCTAACTTTGGGGACAGGGCTTGGGACCTCCTCAGACTTGATTGGAAAACATACATAAGGTTCAGCAGACAGACTTCAAACTATCTATTCAATAGATATTTTTCTCATAGAGCCTAGGAGAAAATAACAGGACCAGCGGTTCGGAGGGGACAAGGGAAAGGATGGGGTGGGAAGGGGGAAAGGGGAGCCAATAAACTCAGAGATAAGGGTACAAGTGACCTAAAATTGATGGCTAGGAGGGCATATAATGCCAGGTGGGGTTTGATCGAGAGCAAAGTATCTGAGGGGAAATACTGAGAGCCAAGTGGAGGGTGAGCATGAGAGTGGGACAGGAGGAAGGTGAAAGGAAACAGAGGAAAGAAGTAGAGGCAAAAGCATGTGGTATCTAAAAGCTCGTGTTCAAACAAGGAGGCATCGAAATGAGGCGACAACTAAGTCTTCATGGAAGAAGCACACCAGCCTGTGTGATCCAAGGATTAAAAATAATGAAACGCAAATCTGAAAGAGGGAATGTTAGCAGAGCTTAAATTGTGAACACCTGATTTGCGAATGGCTATGGATGATATTGGAATACTCCATTTTCAAGTCCCTACAGGATTAAGACTGGTGAATCCACTCTGACCATTGCTTGGCATGTGAATATTCTGGCTATGGGACAGAGAGTATTTTAAAGTCAATTATGCCAGACGTTTTTAGGTTAAAATGTCATACCTTATCATTTGATCCCCTTTGACTAATTTTAAAATTGTTTCTCTAAAAGCAAGTGGAGGGGAAATACACAAGCATTAAGTCTCTGGTGAATCCCCTCTGCCCGTGGACCAGGGATAGGATAGCCTGCCTGTTGTGCAGAGTACACTGGAGAGTGGATTATTGCAGAATTCATTATGTTAACATCGAACACCTTCCGATTTGATTTCTCATTGACCCATCGTAGATTAGTTCTGGCTTTTAATATTCTTTGCTTTATTTTCTATTGAGATTTTTCTCTGGTGTATTTTGTTATTATTGTTGGGGGGTGGGGAGCTTGGGAGTTGCATTTTTCCAGTTTATGAAATCCAGGATAGTTAAATCTATAGAGACAGTATCTGGATCAATGATTTATTGGGGGTATGAGAGAGGAGGTTGGAAAAACATGGGGAGCAAATAACAATGAGTATACAAAGGAAGATAAATTTAGAAAAAGCCAGGAATTTTTAAAACTTGATAAAGCATTTGTTCATTCTTTGATAGTAGCCCAGACTGTGATATGAAAATTTCATTGTGAAATCTTATCCCACCTGCACTGTAGCCCTGATTTTGCCTTTTCAGGCTTATTTTTCAGTGAATCCAAAACACAATATGATTCATGTCTCTCTAGGATGATAAAAGTGTTCATTGGAAAGTGCAAGCTTAGAGTGATGCAAACACCACTCTCAGAAATGTCCAGGTGCAGTTAGTGGCTAATTGAGAATCAATAGCTCCAGATTTTAATATTTTTGCTTATTAAAAGTTTCTATGATTTTGTAATAATACTTTTGATTGGTACTCACAAGAAAACATATGGCTGAGATTTTAAAAGAAATAAAATTGTAGGAAAATTTTGAGAAAGTAAGTGAGAAAAGTTTTTGAGGCAATAAGTCAGAACTTGGAACTCTTATTTATTAAGGGGTATGCTTGAATTCTGAGAGAACATTGGTGGTACCGTGGTTAGAAGTCTTCAAAGTTGTCAAACATTTCATCTTGCTTAGAACCACAATCAGTACTCACGGAAACAACAGTCATGAAATCAAACAGCAAATTGGACTGATAAATTGGCTGCACAAACCCTCTTTAAAGAATTTAAGATCAAATATATAACTTTGATATCACTAAGATGTGTCTAATCCACGTCATAATATTTTGATCCCTCATATGCATGTGAAAATTGCCTTGGATAAGGAAGACCAAGAGCAGATGCATTTGGATTATGATGCTAGTGAACAATATTGAAAGTACCAAGGATTGCCAAAAGGACACAGAAATATATCTTGAAAAAGGTATGACAAGACTGGTCCTTAGAAATGAGGATGGGAAAATGTAAGTCTCATTCATATTGGACAGGTTAACAGAAAATACCAGCCCCTGGCAATAGAAAACATGTTTTGTGAAGTAGGAAGGAGAAGAAAAATCAGAGGACTTTGAAAGAGGTGAACACTATTGTGGCAACAATGGACTTGAATAAAAAAAATGTTGAGGACGGTGCAGGATGGGCAGTCTTTTGCCCCATGGTACAAAATATGCAACCAACTTGAAGGCACCTATTAACAAGGCTTGATGATTTTCCAACAAACTCAAACATTCTTGCCCAGTCAATGCTGACTCGTGTTGACTCCCTCTGAGTGTCTGAGACTGTTACCTTTGATGCACGTAGAAAGCCCAGTCTTTCTCCCATGGAGCTACTCATGATTTCAAACTGTTGACCATGTGGATCGCAGCTCAACACGTAGCCACGACAGCATAAGAAACCCTACTGGGGCAGTTCTCTATGCCTTATAAATTGGAATAGAATCAACAACATATGACAAAAAAATTCTGAATTCTGGAAGCTCAGTACAGATATTAATGTTTTTGTATAGGTTTTTGATAAACAGAGATATTAGATAAGTATATTCTGTGAAGAAAAATAACAAAGGGAACAATGCGGACATAAGGGAAATTCAGTATGAAACTGAACCATGCAGTAAATGACAATAAATAATTTTGCAACTCCAAAATATTCTACTTCAATTGCCAAACATTTTGCGTAGGAAGCAACTTGACTAAATATGTTTGAAAGTTTACTTTGGAGTTACTGTTTATCAATTAATTAACTAAGCAATTAAATGGATATTAGGCTAGCATTTACCATATATCAAATCCCTGGATGAAGATCCAGTCAAAATTAGTAAACCCAACAATCAGCTAAAGTTTTACAATAAATTACCAAAGACACTTAAAGAAGATATATTAGGATGACATTGCTAAAATTCTACTGGACAAAAGGAAAATAAATTTTATTATATAACTCTTTGTAAAGTACACTTTAGTAGAAGTTAGTGGTCACTGCCATATTTCTGTTTTGGAAATTGTGATATGACAGTATCAATTACTATGATGCTTATTGAAAATATATTAATGGAAAGTAAAGATTCTTCTTTTCTGTATTGCAGAGATGTTTAATTTAGTCCAACTGTGGTAAAGATTAATATGTCACACAACTGCTGAATATACAAATTGCACATTAAGATTTCTTCCAAACAAGTAGCAAAATGGCAAAGCTTCATTTTACTTGGATGTTGCACCCATAGGCATGATCTCAACAATGATGAGGCATGCTATTTTCTACTCAAGTTTTTTTCATTTGTTGTGGTTTAATTCTTAAGGCTAGTATTATTATTGAAAATGTAATTCATAGATTATTTTCTTTCAGACATTGTTACCTATGTTATATGTGGGAATTACCTAATCTGGTGTCAATTTTGGACTTGAGAATATTAAGAGTGGATAGGTGGAATCTAGTCTGTCAGTCGGATCATAGCCAATGAGGCCTCTGTGTAGGCATGGTCTTCCCCTGAGAATTCTGGGAACTCCAATATTTTCCTCTGTGGAGGCAAGAGACACTTTCTCTCTCTCTCTCTCTCTCTCTCTCTCTCTCTCTCTCTGTCTCTCTCTCTCTCTCTCCCTCTCCACTTCCTTGTAGACATTCCAGCAACTCCCTGCAAGACATCCCTGAGAAGAAGTGACATGGATTTTACCCTGATGCAGTCCTGGGTAATGGAAAAGCCATGTGGAGGCAGCTACCAGCACTGAGATTTTTACACTGCCACTGGATCTAAAAACCTTCTTCCTAGTGGCCTGTGATCATTCTGCATTTGGCGTCGTTGCATTTGTTTTGTGTCTGAAGAGGACTTTATAGATTGGTATTAGACTTATGGGCTAATATCGGATATATGGACTTGGACTAGACAGGGTTGGGATGCTTTCTTAATGTAGATTTACTCTTTATATAAAACTCTCTCATATACACGTATGAGTTTCTATGGATTTGTTTCTCTAGTTTACCCAGACTAACACATTATAATTTAAATATTCATAAGAATTTTTGGCTGATTCTAGCAACTCTATTTATGTTGAAACCACCAACACATGTAGAGATTACTTATTTAAATAATGGTTAAAGTGGTTGAATAATCATTTAAGTAATAGTTTAACTGAATCTAGAATCAAGTATTCTCATTTTATAGTAAGTAATTAACTTTGGCAAAATTCACACAAAGATCTTCATTATTTCTTATGCATTTCCTTAAAAATAGGTTGTTCATTTAATTCATAGCCTTTCTTGGTCATGCTATTTCCACCTGGCTTTTGAAGTAAATGAAGGAAATTATTTTCTTTGAAATCTTTTCACTAAAAACTTTTATTTGAGGGATGAATGATATAATAAAAGAGGCATGTATTATAACTTTTATTTCTATAATTACATGAGCTACAATAAAATGAGCTTAATTTTGATCTTTAAAACCAACTGAGATTTTGAAAGAAGAAAAATGAAATTTTCCAACTCAAAGAAAACAGATTCCATTTTTACGTTTTCTCCCTTTTAAAAATTCTAGAACAAAGTGCCCTAAATGACTGTGTCATTTGAAGCAACTCAACCTTATTAGAATCAAGTATTAGAGCTTAGGTTATTTCTAATGTCTCTTCTAGCCCTAATTTGTGAGCTTATGTTCACTCGTATTAAGAGTAAAGTACAAAATTGTAATCATTGTGTAGGTTAAAGAAATGTTTTCCTAAACAAGACATTGTCATTATTGCTTTATAGCTGCTACCTTCTTCTAATCCCAAAGGAGAATGTATTTGATTTTGCTTTGTAACAGAAACCTCTCAAAATCTCACTAACTTTTTAAAAAAAGCCATTGTTTTCTCATTTGAGTCTATTATTGAGCACAAGCTTAGCTGGGATTGGGTAGATGGGTTATGTTAGATCTTCCAGTTGGTCTTTGATCTCTTCTGGGGCTTCCATATTCTCTTTGGAGCAGTGTATACTTGAGCATAGTTTTGATTTTGTTTTCATGGTACATCACAATTGGATGTGAGTGAGACAAGTACACATTTTTAAATAAAACTTGCCAAAATAAGACAGAAATGAAGGTGAAAGTCAAGTTTATCTCTGTTCACAACAAAGTCACTAGATAGAGGAAGATGCTGAAGAATTTTGAAATCATGAACTGTTCAATTGCAGAAGGCATAGACAAAATTGTAAAGCAACTATGCTTTCCAATCATATATACTTCAAATATTAATTTGCACATCACTCATTATCTGCCTAATTTTCCAGAAAGACAAAATAATTCTTTTATAAAAGTTATCTTAAAATCCCTCAGCCACAGCTCCACTCAAGACCTTTGAAGTTCTTCCACAGAAGGAACTTCCTATGGATATGCATGCTATCCACAACTACAATGAGCTCAGTCCTAACATCGTCTTCATTTGTTGTTGGTATTGTTGATTTGGGGTGCCACGGACTAGGTTCCAAGTCATAGCAACCCTAAGTACAACGCATCGAAGTACTGGATGGCCCTGCAGCAAGCTCACATTACCTGTAAGGTTTGAGTCCATTATTGCATCCGCTGTGTCAAACCAACTCATTGACAGTCTTCCTCTTTCGTTGGCCAGCCACTTTCCAAAGCATGGTATCTTTTACTAAGGACAGATTTATCTTCATCACATGTCCAAGGTACATGAGACTAAGTCTTGCCATCTTTGCTTCCAATGATGTTTGTGGTTATATGTTTGCTTGTTTTAAGATGGATTCAATTATTCTTTTGAAAGTTTGCAGTATTTTTGATACTCTTCTTAAATTGTATCATTTTTCTGTGTGGTCTAACTTACTCAATGTTGAACTTTCACATCAGATACTCGTCAGTCAATTGAAACATCATGTCTTGGGACAAATCCACCTTTTTTCCTCAAGGTGACAGTTGTTTGCATTTCAAAACCAAAAGAGGTTTTGTGCAGCAAATTTCTCCAAAGCAATATATCATTTGGCATCTTTACTACTGCTTCCATGAACATTGTTTGCAGATCTAAGCAAAAGGACATCCTTGACAACTTCAATTTTTTCTTCATTTATCTTGTAAGTTTCTAAAATTTTAAATAGAAAATGATCTAATTTTACTCGGTGGCTTAGTGGACTCAGGTTAGGCTGTTAAACAGAAGGCCAGGGCCCAATCCTACCTGCTGCTCAGTATAGTTCCAAACAGATATTAGAAACTCAATAGGTATTTTAAAAATATATTTAAAATGGAATAGTTATCTGACAATAGGAAAGTATCCTCCATGATATGTTGTTTTTAATCTCAACAATCGGTCTTTAAACTGGCGCTGAGGATACAGTGGTTATGCATGGGATGCTGTTCTGCAAGGTCAGCAGATCAAAACCAACAGCTGCTGCACGGGAGACAGACAAGGGTTTGTAATCTCGTATAGAGCTATAGTCTCAGAAACCACCCGGGAAGTTCTACCCTGTACCATAGGGTTACCTTGAATGAGAATCACTCCATGGCAGTGAACATAATTTTAGTTTGATAGGTTAAGTCTTGAACTGCCCACCACAAAGTGGAGGCTTGAAGCCCACCCACTGCTCCACTGGAGGAAGAAGATGCTTTTGCTCCCATAGAAATTTTGTCTCACAAATGCACAGTGGCACTTCCACTCTGCTCTGTGGGCTCAATAAGTATAAGAACTGACTCAATGGCAGTACATTGGTTTTGGTTTGATTTAGTCTGAAAACCACAGGGATGAATTCCTTTAACCAGATCATCCTTTTTATTGCCCTACTACAGCCCTTTCTTTCTGAAGGATCTTTTTGCATTCTAACCCTCTTTAATCATTGCCATCCGACTCACATTGACTCTATAGGACAGATTAGCATGGCCATTTTGTGTTTCCGTGGTTGGAAATGTTCTCCAGAACAGAAAGTTTCAATTTGATACGATGGGGCAGATTGTGGGCTTGAGTGTCAGATCTTGTGGTTAGCTGTTTAACACATAACCCCCTGTGCCATCATAGCTCCTACTGACACCTGTAGGCAACTACAGTTATAGAAATTACCTTGGAAATGACTTTTAATATTTTTCTCCCTTTCCTTGGTAATTTTATCGGAAAAACAAATATTTATCAAGTTTTTTTCCTTCTATCACCTTGACTCTTTCTCTCAAAATCTTGATTATTACTAGAGAAAATGCTCAGATTCAACATACTAGTTTTTCTCTAATTTATTATCTTTGAGTTCAGTGTCATACTCAGCTGTGTGCTTTCAATTACATTGGGGGATGATTCTATCTTTCATATCTGAACAAGATAATTTTATATTTTTCTACTTTCCTCTTAAATCCTACTGTAGAGGAGTGTGGTAGTTATGTAATCTTGTGTCAACTGGGTAAGTAGAGTGAAGGGGTGAAGTCAAGCCAGGTCACAGCCTGATGACAGGTGGGTGTTGGGTGGGTGTTCTCATAAGGAGGATTCTGGGAAATTTCTCTCTCTCTAACCTTCAACTTTCTGCTGGCAAGACACTTGGAGACCTGCTAGAAACCTGCCAGACCACTGGAGATTCATCCCCTGACATTGGATCCACAGACTGTTCACCCACCAGCCTGTGGTTTTCCTGCATTTTACGTTGTTGCATGTGGCTGTGTGAGTCTGAAGAGGGATTTGTGGACTAGTATTGAACTTAATGGACTAGTACCAGACTTATGGACTTGATCTGGACTAGGTTGAATGTTTGCTGGATATATAATTACTTCTTGATATAATGCTCCTTCTTACACTTATATGATTATCACTGGATTTGTTTCTCTAGTAACCCAGGCTAACACAAGATTTTCACATTTTAAAAAGCATAAATAAAAATAAACATAAAATAAAATGAGTGCAACAGTCCTGTGTTGTTTTCCTAGCACATTGATGATCCTTCCCCTTTTATTAGTCATCGTCCTGACAAAAGGCTAATGCACTTCATTGACCTTTGCTTTGTCACTTTCCCTATGCTGCCTGCCACATATTTACCGTTTGCTATTGCATGATTCTCCTGTATTCAATGAAACTTGATATGTCCTATCCACTAAGTATGAAAACAAAACAAAGGCATTATTAAACAATTTCCCTAAACTATGCCTTTGCATATCTATAAAATGTATGTCTTTTTTGCTTATAGATAGATAGATAGATATTCATTAGAATGACCCATTTAGAAGGGGTTTTTTTTTTTTTTACAATTTTTCTTCATCTCAGAGCACTCTAAGTCCCTTTATGTCTATATAAAAATAATTTTCTTCTTTGCCATTCCTCGGTCATTGTACAAACCAATGTGACCTTGCATACACCAACCCCAGAAAACTGGGTATATCAAAGTCACTGATGACATTCCTGCTTTAAATTCTAGAGGACCTATGTTGTCATCCATGACTCAATGTGCCAATGATTTTTGAAGTGGTTTCTCACAGCATCCTTTCTGAATGACACTTCTTCCTTGGCAACTCTGACAATGCACTTCCGTGTGTGTTTGTTGTTTATTTTCCATCTATAAACAATCCGTGTTTCTCAGTGTGCTTTGCTTGTCCCTCTTTTATCACCTAGTCCCTAAAGCTGCAGATTTTCAGAAGTCAGGGCTATAAAACCCTAACTTCCCTGTGTATAGTTCTCAAAGCACAAATGTCATCTCTGTTGCTATCCCTTTCAAAGAAGCACAAATGAATCATATCACATGTGCATACAGTTATAGGCAATAGGTTTGCAAGCAATTAAATAGAATAAAAAAGAAAATTTGGCCTTCCAAAGGAATTATAAACGAATTTTATTCTAAATGCAATGTCTACGTTAGTGTTCATGTTTAGCTTGAGAATCTAATATAAATGCTGTGTAATTATATTTTTAATTTACCATGGGTAAAAGTTAGATGTAATGTAATACTAATTAAATGACTAATCTTGGAATTAAAATACATTCAATGGATCCAAATTATTTTAACCAGTTATAAAACTATAGTTAAATGACATATTTAGAATAAAACTATTTCAGTATATTTTTCATTTTGAATGATGTCTGCAATAAATATCTCAAACCTGAATATCTATTTTTTATTACCTAAGTTTGAAAATTAGAGATAAGTTAGCTATGAACCTCTCATCAAAACCATTGTCTAAATAATAATTGAGAAAATAAAAGTAGAGAGATATTTTGATTTTATTTTTAGTTTTATATGTATAAATTATAGTTGCATAATTTCAGTCAACATGAAGATCTTGTGGGCATGGCCTTCTCATAAGGAGGGTCCTGGAAACTGTCCCTCTCTCTCTGCCTTCACCTTCCTGCTGGCTGACCCTGGTTGCCGTGAGCCCTATCATGTGGCCACCACTATTGGATCCACAGGACTTTTCACCCAGCAGCCAGTGATCTTTCTGCATTCGGCATCATTGCTTGTGACTGAATGACACTGAAGAGGAACATTTGGACCAGTAACATACTTATAGACTTGATCTGGACTGGGCTGGGATGTTTGCTTGAAACATAATTACTCTTGATATAAAGCTCCTTCTTACATATATATGAGTGTCACTGGATTTGTTTCTCTAGTCAAAAGTACCTAACACAATATTTATATAAGTCATAGAACTATTTTAACTACTAATCTCTCAAGGGGAAAATAGAGATGCCATAATTCTCATTTTATTTTCATTGGAAATATTTAGACTTTTTAATAAAATTAAACCTTGCATCATTTTATTGTTAATTATTTTTTAACTAGTAGCATATAGGGGAAATACTTTCATTTAGAATCTGTGCCATTATCAAAGTTTCTGATAGAAACTATAACCCTGTTAATCATACATAACTGGGTATTTCTGTACATTTAATAGAGGTAAAGTAAAACATGGCACAGCATCACAAAATTCTATAACTGTATTATAAGAAGTTACAAACAATACATAACACATATATCCTTTACTTTATCCCTTTTACTGCTTTATAATATTTCACAAACCCTTCACACCCATTCTCCAAATAATTCTCTACCTTAGGAATTTAAGCTTATTCGACTACTCTCAGTGATTTGTTATCATTGGAGTCCAGTTGGATGCAGCCAATGGGAAGCAAAGGTACAGTATAAAAGAGAAGCAAAAGAAGGAGGGTGGACTATTGATTTTGTCAACTCATTCCATGAACTTGAGTTCATGAACTTGAGTCTTCTAAGTTTGTTTAAACCTTCCCTCCGTCTTTTCATATCTGAAGTGACAGCATCCCTGAGAATACTGGACCTAGGACATTGAACTATTTCTTATAGCCTCCATCTATCTTTCTCATACCATTAAGAAGTATTTTAATATTGTATGATTTCTAAGTGTAATTTAAGTATATTATTTTTCTACCTCCTACCTCTACCCCCTGAGATCCTGTCTAATACAGGTTTTGGTAGATTGGCACCTTTATTGATCCAACAATCATTGGAGACAGGCAATTTTTAGCATCACTTTATAAATGAGAGAACCAAGACAGAGAGGATTGCAAAGCTGGTATATGATGCTGTTGATGTTTTCTCCCAATATATTCCTAATGTATTTAAACATTAAGTGCAGTTTGGGATTTGCAGGAAAATTGCCCAGAAATACAAAATGTTTCCATATAATCTTCTCTCCTTGAACATTATGTCTTCTGTTCACATCTTGAATTTCTCTGCTACATTTATTGGGCTTGTTAGGTCAGTATTGCTACATTATTATGATTAACTAAGAACCATAGTTTTCCTAAGACTTTTCTGTATTATACAGGCCTATTTTGAGAAATTTTGATAAACTTGTAATGTTCTGTATTCACTCATTACAGTACCAGGGGAATAGTTTTATTGCTTATTATAAAAATAGCTAAACATGCACAGCCTAAACCTATCAATCCCTCCCCCTCTCTAACGGAACTCCTAATAACCACTGATCTTTTTAGTAGGTGTATAATTTTATCTTTTCCAGAATAGCATAAGCCAAGATTAGTCAATCAGTATTGCTATAAAATAATTGGATCTTTATTCAACAAACTTCTAAATATGAATTAGTATTTCTTTATATATAAAGGATTATAGATTTCTGAAAGTGGTGTTTCCATTGCTCTAATTCATCCTGAAAAAAATCTCTCCATACTTTGATATACCACATTAAAATTCAGGTTTGAAATTCTTGAGGAAATTAAATTGTGTTCTTTTCATTTATGTGTGTGTGTGTGTGTGTGTGTGTGTGTGTAAATGAAGTCTGAAGAGACAAAAATCAGGTCTACAGGTGGGATGGGCTAAGAATTTATGAAGAATTGTTGTAGGACAGACTGTGGTCCCCTAGGAGAATGGACAGAGGGAGACCAAGTGTCTATGGGTTATGCACTAGGCTGCTAACTGCAAGGTCAGCAGTTAGAAATGGCCAGCCATTCAACTGGAGAAAGAGGGATGGGACTTTCTATTGTCTTAAAGAGTTAGAGTCTTGCACACCTACACAGGGAGGTCTGACCTGTCCTATAAGATTGTAATATATTGGTATCAACTTAATGGCGGTGCATCTTTGATTTTGGAAGGATGAGCAGGTAGGTACACAGTCATGATGTTAAAAAGAATTCTTGGCACAAATTTCCTGGCCTTTCTCTCAGTAATGCTGTATGCTAATATTCTGAACACTTTAACAAAACAAATCTATCACTATTACTCCTTTAGAAAAATAATTTTTAAAAAGAATGTTATGAGTAATCTTTGGATTGCTCTCTCTCTCTCTCTGTGCCTCAAGTTTCAGTGGCTCAGAAGGCATGGATCATTCAAAAGCCACTCTTTTGATTGAATCTTATTTTGAAAGAACTCTAACAGGACTGATATTAATGAATTAACTGAGAGACTTTACTGCAATCACTTACAGATCACGTAAAGACTTGCTGAACCACTTTCTGTTGAAATTCGGTAACCTTCATTAATGTTCTATAATTGATCTCAATTCACCCAATGCAGTCATGGTGTCAGTCCACCTCGTGGAAGGTCTTCCTCCTTTTTGCTAGCCCTCTACCAAGCAGGCGGTCCTTTCCCAAGTTCAGCTATCTCCTGACATCATGTCAGAAATAAGTGAGAGGAACTCTCACTATCGTTGCCCCTACAGAGCGTCTGGCTGTCCTTGTTCCAAGACAAATTGTGTTTGCTCTTTTGGCAGTCCATGGAAACACCGATGCTCTCCAGCAGCACCATAGTCCACACATCAATTCTCCGTCTCTCTTCCTTAGTCAGTGTCCAACAGTCACACGCGTATGAGACAATTAAAAATGCCATGGCTTGGTCAGGTTTCTCCAAGAAATTTACCCTTGGAAATGCGTTGCTTGATCTCCTGACTGCTGCTTCATGAGCACTGAGTGTGGACCCAAGCAAGGCAAAACCCTCCACCACTTCTACCTTTTCTCCTTTTACCTTGGCGTTAGCTAGTGGTCCCATTACTAGGCTTTTCATTTTTGTCTTTTCAGATTTTTATTCCATTTTCAATCAAGTTGTTAATTTTCTTACTGTGGAGGCCTGTAAGTTTTTAAAATGTACTTGAATAGATGTTTCACATATTTTCTTTTTCAAGCTAGTGCTTGTCTCTCACTCTCTTAATTGTTCTGTAGAATAGACATTTTTAATTTTAATGAAGTTAAGCTTCAGATTTTGGTGGTGTATCTAATAACTCATTAAAAAATCTAAGTCACCTAGATTTCCTTCTTGGCTATTATCTGAATATTGTATAATTTTGCATTTACCATTTAGTTATGTTATTCTTTTTGAATTAACTTTCCTCTATCTGTATTCTTTTTTATTATTATTCTGTTTTTATATATTAATGTCATGTTGCTTCAACATTTATTGAAGTTGAACTTTCATTCAGTAATATTGCCATTAGATTTAAAATTTAATTATATTCACATCCCTATAATACCATACACAATCACTCACATTTAGTACAAAAAATTACAGTCCTACCAACCAAGTTCATAGAACCATTTTAATAAATTTCTACTATAGCAACAACATTTAGTGGGCAATAGTCATTGGTTCCTTTAATACTTTTTAATAATATTACGTGAAAAATACATTTAATTGGGGACATATTCTCAGAGAAGCAACATAACTTGGTCAAGAGCATAGAATTAGTGAAGTTTTATGGTAAAGTTTATAAAAAGTGATAGAAATCATGACAAAGGTGATTGCATGGGTCCCTGGTCGACCACAGCATATACTAGGAGGCGGATAATGGTACTGGGAGCACAGCGGGAGGTTTCTTGCCAGAAGCCCACAGAGCTACGGGAGTTTTTTCAGTAGAGTTCCTTAGGGTGGTTCAGAGACATTCTTATTCCAAACTCATGGGACCCCTAGCTCCTGGGTACAGCAGTAATCGTACAGATCCTTCTCCATGAGCAAGACATCCCTCAGGACTTTTGAATAATTAAACGCTACAAGTAATGGGAAAACTGGATATATTCTACTAGAATCCATGTGCACCTAAAAGATGAATTTAATACTGAAGACAAGTGAAACTGCAAAAAAAAAGCTGCATAAAAAAACTACTAATAATGAAAAAATCTTTGAGTGCATAATTGCAAAGTAGCACTTCTTTTTTTATTTGCGATTGGCTATTGTTTTTGTAAGTTAGCTCACGCCCAAGGGAATCTTGTATAACAGAAGGAATCATTTGATTTTTCATTAGTATCACAATCATTACTATTCTGAATCCATTGTTAGAACAATTGTGTCATAAGAATTCCTTTTTCTTTTTTTGCATGGCTGACCCTAGCACCCAGGAGAGGATGAGTCGGCCAGGGTGCAGCATAGCACTAACAAAACACAACAATCCTCTGGTTCTTGAATGCTTTCTCTCCTCCAGCTACCATGACCCCAGTTCTACCTGACAAATCCAGCCAGACTGGAGCATGCACCCTGGTCAGCTAGAGCTCTCAGCACAGAGTCCAGGACAGGTTAACCAATGGCTCAGCAACAGTAAGGGTAGTAGTGATACCATAAGGGAAGGGGGAATAAGGGGGAACTGATCACACTGATGGACACAAAACACCTCCCACCCCACCCCACCCCTGGGGACGAACAACAGAAATGTGGGTGAAGGGAGACAGCAGATGGTGTAAGATATGAAAATAATAATAATTTATGATTTATCAGGGGTTCACATGAGTGGAAGGATGCAGGCAGGAGGGAAAAAAAAGAGGATCTGGTACCAAGGGCTCAAGGAGAAAGAAAATGTTCTGAAAACGATGCTGGTCAACCTATGTACAAATGGATTGATATGATTGATGTGTGGATTGTTATAGGAGCTGTAAAGGATTCCAATAAAACGATTAATTAAAATTAAAGAAGAAGTACAACTAGTATGTTTCTTAGAGGCAAGGATGGCAAGAATTTGTCTTACAAACCTTGGACATATTATCAAGCGAGAACAGTCCCTGGAGAAGCACATCGTGCTTGGTGAAATACGAAGGCAGAGAAAAAGAGGAAGACATTTGAAGAGGCAGACTGACATATTGGTTGCAACAGTGGGTTCAGCTCTACCACTTATCAGGACAAAGCAGTGTTTTGCTCTGGTGTACACAGGGTGGCTAGGAACCACAACTGGCATCTAACTACAACAACATATTCTGTTTCAGTGGCTGATCTTTCTACATTGCCCAGCATTCATTTGCATTGGTGACTATTGAACAAGGTAGTCATGCTGAAATTAGACACTTGGGGAAGTTAGGTCTTTCGTGGGTAACTCAATTGTGTTATGAGAATACAAGCATTATCCTAATTTCTCAATTCATATACCTTACTATGAGACCCATGGAAAGTTCAATGAAAATGGAAAGAGATTTTAATAAAGAGAATATTTAAAATATTTCCATAGTCTTTTGTGTCGTGGCCGTTCTAACTGCTTCAAATGTTTTCATGCCTCTACCTATGTATCTACTGAACACACAACCCCATAGGGCAAATTATTATTATTTTTTAAATTTTAGAGTAAGATTGAACCCTTGATATTCTCTATCATAAGAAAGTAATGATGGACCACAATTTAAAGCATTTGACACATCTTCTTTCCTTTAATAATTGAATGCATTATCCTTTGACATTTTGAACTATTTCTACAAAAATCATTTAAAGCTATATATATCTATAGCGCTCCTCAATAAGCATCACTTTTTGCCATTGAAAGGTGATCTTTTTTTCCAATGGGACTATAATTCTCCTTCCTTTCCTCAAGAAAAATTCAAGCCTCAAATTGGAATTTTGGCAGTTTCTACAGGCAAAATATTGAATAATGCAGGAAGCATCATTCAATGGAAAGATGGAAAGAACACAGTCCCTGTGCCCGACAGAACCAGTCGACAGTCCACCATTTCAGGAGGTAGCATATGAGCAAGATCCAATGGTGCTGAAAGAAGTTAAAACTGCACTGAACGCATTAGCCCAAAACTGGTCTCCAGGAACACCCATGGAAGTGCTTCAGAAGGGGAAGAGGCACTGGGGCACTCAATCAGCAATGGCAGAAAGGACAGCGTGAACCGGGAGAGAGCTACCAGGCCAACTGACTGTAAGAGATGCATATTTGGGTCTCTTACAAAGGAAGTGGACCCGACAGAGTGCTCCAACTATAGAACAATCTCATTGATATCACATGCAAGTAAAATTTTACTTAAGATCATCCAACAATGTTTATAGCAGCATATTGACCGGGAATTGCCAGAAGTCCAGTCTGAATCCAGAAGAAGCCAATGAACAAGCAATATCATTGCTGATGTCAGATGGATCTTGGTGCAAAACAGAGGATATACAGAAGATGTTTACTTGTGTTTCGTTGTCTATGCCAAGAATAAAAGTTCCAAAGTTGATTGTAATGCTGAACGAGAACACCTTCTTAATATGATTGAAGTGAAGAGTGTGATCTGTTGATTATATCACAATAAAACTATTTTAAATGAATAAAATGTTCACAAATCTGAGAAATTAAGAAACAATCATAACATGTCAATGGGGAGGTGAATAAATAAACTAAAGCATTGGAATGAAAAGGGCAAAGACCTGGAATTAGAAAACCCAAAAGGAAGAACACCCTTGCAGTCCTCCAGCTGAAAGAACGACAAACAATTCAAGCTTTGAGTTGAAGTACTGAAGGTTTGCGTGTACAACATTTCGAACCCTTGAGGAAGTAGCTGAAGAAGAGTTCACGAATACACAGAGTCAGAATTCCAAAAGATTGGCCGACTCAACCATTTCAGATGTGGTATACGAGCAGGTATTGATGGTATGGAAGGAAGATTGTGAACTGGTCAGTTGTCAGCACCTGCTTCGCAGAGGCCTAGAGGTGACAGTGGAAGCCCAAGATCCCCTGCAGGAGCCACACACGGATTAAAACGCTGGTGGTTGCCCTCTGAACACAATCCCCAGATGAGAAAACCTTGCTGCAGAGGACACTGTAAAACAGAACTTAGCAGATTTAGTTAGCTTCAAATATAATACCTTCATTTCTGATCACCCTTTGACCCATGTTAAAGTTGTTTCAGTTTTTAATGTTTTGTGCTTCCTTTTAGACTGAAGTTTTTCGGTGTCTTGTCCAAATACTATTGCTGTTGTTGTTTTTACACCCTGTTACTATTTTGTATAATTTTTTCTATACGAACTCCAGGATAGGTAAATCGAGAGACAGTAACTGAATTAACAATTGCATAGGGAACCAGCAGGGGAATACGGGGGCGGGGGAGGGGGGGTGTTGGGATCTGTCAACAATGACCAGGAGAAGAAAATGTTCTGAAATTAATTGTGGCGATGATTAGTCAACTTTCCTTAAAATGACTGAATGATTAAATTGTACTTGGAAAATGCATGCTAATAAAACCATTATAAAAAAGAATTGTAAGCTGGACTGAAGGCATTGGGGGGAAAAGCAAGTCTCATGCAGTTGACAGACTGTCAATAAAAATGTTTCAAAAACTGATGCAATTCTGGAAGTAGTCATTCATTTATGTAATGAAATTGGAAGAAAGTTATCTTGCAAACTGAATTCAAATGATTCTTTTTGTGACCATTCTAAAGAAGTGGGACCCAACAGAATATGGACACTGTCAAGTAATATCATTAATACCATCGATGACAAAACGTTGTCTTGAATAAATTAAAAAATGATTGTAGTTGTACTTTGTCAGCGAGTTGACAGAAATTGAAGCGCAATCCAGAAAAGGATGGAAAACATGGAACACCCTTGTCTCAACTTGCACGAACTACCCACCTTTCCTGGCTTATGCTCCAGCATCACCTTAATATCAGCTTCCTTTGGCCATTTTTCTGAATCTGATTCTCTTGCATCCCTTACATGAGACTCGGTGATTACACTGACTCCATATGGATAATCCTGAACAACCTCCTCACCTTAAGTTTCTTAACTAATTCACATCCACAAAGGTCCTCTTGCTTCATGAGATAATGAGTTCACATATTCTTTGAATTAGGATAATAGATGGTTCCAGCAATTACCAGTCTCCTTTGCCTCTTCAGCCTCCTATTGTATAATTGGAAGAAGCATGCTTAAATGGTTTGTATTATAAATAACTCTATGATTATTTTTCTGCATAAAATTTCTCCTCGAAGGTTAAATTTAAGCTTAATTAGAAATCTGGAATATGAAATATAGAAAGGATGTTCTAATAATGCATTCTACTTCTAAAACTGTTCTTTAATGTACTCTAACATTCAGACTTTTCATCAAGCAGTTATCGCTACACATATTTAATTGTGAATGTTTTGCTGGCAATTTGTATCTGTCCAAATAAATTATGAGTTGTTACATCCTCAGCATGGAATGACAGAATGTTGCTTTAGCAATGACTTTTTTGGGAAGGAATGTGATATTATCTCACCATATTTCTTTAGTTTTCATTATAATGTAAATACTACAAATTTGAGGTTGTCTGCTTAAAAACACATTCACGTGCAGGTGCCCCATGCATGCGTACGTGCGTGCACACACACACACATACACATACACACACAGAGCTAGGTGTGTGAAGTAAAGCAAAATCAACTCATATCCTTTATGTGCATAAAATATTATCACTTTAAAGCAAAAGTCTAACATTCTTCCAGTTGTAAATTTAGTGTTTCTAAGTTTATTTTTAGCCAGAAAATAAGTGTTATTTTTACACAACCGTATGGTTATAAATATTCATCTATTTATCCATGAAAATATATAGAGCTGCCAAATTTTATAAATAAAATATTATGAATTATATGACAAAAAACTTTTTCCCTTGTACCTGCCCTAGATGGCCCTGTGAATTCCTAGTTCCACAATGGTCCATGCCTATGCCTAAATTTTCACCATGTCCTCTATGAATTTAGAAATGTCTAAGTGGTAAGGGTAGAATTTTGCAAAGATTTCTAGTCACTTTAAATATCTCAGCAATATATTAGAAAATAAATGTAAGTATATTTGGAGTTTGAAAAAAGCAAGTAATGAGAAAAATGTGAGAAAATTTGTAGATGTTTTGAGGATATTATATATTCTTTAGTTATCATAGTCATTGTGTGATTATGATTATGTAAACTTCTGCTTCTTCCAATATGCTAGTTTTGTGAGAACTGTGAATAAACTCTCTTCTCCAGTCTCAGGAGACTTGAGAGCACAGTACTTAAGCACTTGAACTGATAACCAAAAGCCAGTGGTTAGAGCCCACTGGCCACCACCCAGCAGAAATATGCAGTAGTCTGCTCTGGTAATGATTTACATCCTTGAGAAGACTATGAGCAGTTCTATTCTGTCCTAGAGTGGTATGATGATCTGAATTAACGAGATGACAATGGATGTTTTCCCAACAAGAAACTAGCAAATATTAAGAAATGAAAATAAAGAAAAACAATGTATAATAAAAAATATGGTTGAGTTTCAGGAAACAGAATTTATAGGTAGATATCAACTCTTTTTCAGTAGAAATGCCATTGATTTGAAACATAGAAAAATATTTTCTTTCCATCCTCCAGACACATTTTCAAAAGCAATAGCATTTAAAATTAGTTACTTGTGTATATGTGAGTATGTATATACAATATTTTAAAATATAGCTGATTACACACCTCATTTTTTAAAGCTTGGAAAAGAGCCATGTGGGGAAACAGGAAGGTAATTACCAGGATGTCCTCCCATATTTTATGCCAAACCTAAGGTGCTGCTAGCACATGGTCAATAACCATACACTTGGAGGTGAACTTCTTAAAGGTTATCTGCCTGAGGGCTATCAGCCATTTAGAGCAATTAGACCCTATAGTCTGTCCCACCCTAGGTGGGGCCCTTTCCCTACTGATAAGGATAGTGGATTTTCCCCTGAAGAACCCAAAGACAAGGTCAAGCCAACTCAGGGAGGACCAAGTTTAGGCTGTCTTCTAGATTCTAGGATCCACCCACCTAGTCACATGTATGTCCCTAGTGCCTGCCCTCCCTACTGCTGGTATACCCCTAGGTCATCCTCTTCCTGTTGCACCTATGCCTATTGTACAACCCCTTCCTGTTGCGCATGTGGTGACCTGTAATTAGGGGACATGCATGCCCCTAAGTGTATATAAGACTTGGTTACAAAAATATTCTGTGTGTGTGTGTGTGTGTGTGTGTGCGTGTGCGTGTGTGTGTATCTGGCTACTGAGATTATTATGGCTGTCCTGGAGGTGAGCATCCACATGCTTTATCTTGTCTGATATCTCTTTAATTTTACTCCTAGATTACACACCTGCCCCTTGGATCTGCTTGATTGTGGGGGCTAGTATTCCATAGAACCACAGAGCTAAAGAAATAATTTTATATAAAAGAAATCAGATGTCTTTATTATGAGAAGAATTGAATAGATTGGGGTTTCTTGGGGTGTGTGTGTTTGTTTTAGTATTGGGCACACATTTGTAATGAATGTTATAAATATACCTCATAATATCTTTATTTTCATTATTACATGGTACCATTAAAATATTTATTAATAGATCATTCAACACAATCAGTGCCAGTTCTAATTCATGGGGACCCACAGGTAACATATGCAGAAACATACCCAGAGGATTTTTAGTGTCTGGTGGGTAGCTGGTTGCATGTTGACTGCTTCCCCCCAGGCCAGCAATTTGACGCCACCCACTGCTCTGCTCAGTGGGGTGAGGTAGGGGGAGGGAAAGATGAGGCTTTGGAGCTCCCACAAGAATTAGAGCATCTCAGACACCCAAAGGGAAGTCCTCTTCTGTCTTCCTGGCTCGCTGTGAGTCAGACTTGACTAGAGGGCAGTGCTTTTCAAGTGAGCGAACTTTCAGAAGTGGAATGTCAGACCTGTTTTTTTTTCTTTCCATTTTGTTTTGTTCTTTTTAACATTTTATTAGGGGCTCATACAACTCTTATCACAATCCATGCATATACATACATCAATTGTATAAAGCACATCTGTACATTCTTTGCCCTAATCATTTTCAAAGCATTTGCTCTCCACTTAAGCCCTTTGCCTCAGGTTCTCTTTTTTCTCCTCCCTCCCCATTCCCTCCTCCCTCATGAGCCCTTGATAATTTATAAATTGTTATTTTGTCTTGGTAAATTTGAACCACCCAAGATCCCTAGAATTAGTTACTCCTAACTTGATAGGGATATGTGAATTTTTCCAATTAAATTATAATTATAATTACAGCATCTAGATTTTCATTCTTTATATTTTCCTTTCTGATTCTTTCACTTCCTTCTTTTCCTAGCATTCTCTCTTTCCACTTTCATCACTGACTTATTATATCTGATATGCATAGTCACCAGCCCCTCCTTGGGAGGAAGAAGCAACTTTCTATTTTTATAAAGAGTGACAGTCTCTGAAACACAGGAGCAGTTCTATCCTGTTTTACAGGTTCACTAGGTGTGGACATCGATTCAATGGCAGTGAGTGAGGTATTATTCCCAGTTTTTTGACAGTGCTTTATTTTTACAACATTTTAAATTAAATTATTTCCTACATTATAACTGGACAACATTTAAATACATCTGGAGCTATTATTCATTATTGTTTTCATTTTTAAAAATCATTTTATTAGGGGCTCATACAACTCTTATCACAATCCATACATAGATCAATTGTGTAAAGCACATTTGTGCATTCATTGCCCTCATCATTCTCAAAACATTTGCTTTCTACCTATGCCCCTGGCACCAGCTCCTTATTTTTTCCCCTCCGTCCCCATTGCCCCCTCCTTCATGAACCCTTGATAATTTATTAATTATTATTTTGTCATATCTTGCCCTGTCTGACATCTCCTTTCACCCACTTTTCTGTGGTCTGTCCTCCAGGGAGGGGGTCACATGTAGATCCTTATAATAGGTTCCCCTTTAATGATGATGTTATACCTGACTTAGAGTAACAAAAGAAGAGTTGACATTAATTATGTCCTCTACCTTTAAACATTTATGTTGTGCTTATGTTCAACTGGAGGTAATTTTTACATTTTCTTTGGCATCACAGTATCATCCCTATGTTTATAATGAAAAAAATATTAAAAGAAATGCTTTGACTATAGATTAACGGGAGGAAATTTTGTGTGTGTGTGTGTGTGTGAAGGGGTTTTCCGGAAAAACCATAAAACCTGCTAGACAAATTCTAAAAGAGTTGTAACACTAGAGAAAATTTTCATCAATAATATTTCCACATTATATTCTCTTTTGGGGCATATTACCAATGTGATTTTTTAAAAAAAATTCTGTTCTCAATTTCCCTTGTCTTGTAATTTCTCTAAGACAGTGGTTGTCAATCATCTTAATGCCATTACCCTTTAATACAGTTTTTCATGTTGTGGTGACCCCCAACCATAAATTATTTTCATTGTTACTTACTAACTGTAATTTTGCTACTGTTATAACTTGCAATGTAAATATCTGATATGCAAGTTGTATTTTCATTGTTACAAATTGCACATAATTAATGTATAATGATTAACCACAAAACAATGTGTAATTATATATTGTGAAATATTAATTTCTAATTTCAGATAAATGTAATTTTGTTTTGAAGCATGGTTTAGCATGGGTAATAGTGTTCATGCTGGGTACTTATAAGTGGGCATATCTGCATGTGGGTGGACCTGCCTGGAGACAAGGAGAGGAGCAGTGTCTTGGTTCCTAAAACCATCAGAAATGTGTGTGTTAGGTGACCCCTGTGAAAGGGTCATTCGACCCCCAAAAGGGGTCGCCACCCACAGGTTGAGAATCGCTGCTGTACAAGGAAGTTAGTTAAATTTTTCTCTAAGTACCTAATTAACAAAAAAATTTAAGAACCCCCAGTTACTTTCAGTGAATAGCATCTCTCCCTTTTAGGATTCAGAGTCAATAGTTGACCTATCAAAAGGGACTTGTTGACATTTCAACAACCAATTCAGGAGTTAACGTATGATAAACTAACATATGCTGGCACTGAAGGAAGAAGTCCAAGCAGAACTGAAGACATCAGCAAAACCAAGTCTCCAGGTATTGACAGAATAACTACCAAAATGTTTCAAGAAGCTGATGAAACACCGGAAGGACTCACTCATTTTCGTGAAGACATTTAGAAGAGAGGTACTTAGACAACTGCTCAGAAAAGAGCCATTTGGATACCCATTCCAGAACATGCAAATTATAGGATAATATTATGAATTTGATATGCAAGTAAACTTTTGCTGAAGATCATTTAAAACCTGTTGTAAGAGGACATTGGCAGGGAGGTGACAAAAATTCAGTTGGGTTCCGAAGAGGACCTGGAATGCCGGCCTTGCTAGCATCAGTGGATCTTGGCTGAAAGCAGGCATTCCACAAATATATTCACTTGCATTTTATTTACTCTGGAAAATCATCCAACTGTGTGCATCATGACAGAATTATGGATAGTCTTGAGAACACTGAGAATCCCAGAGCACTTCATTGTGCTTATGAGGGGCTGACACATAAACCAGAAGGCAGTTGTGGGAACAGAACAAGAGACGGCTTCATGATTTAAAACCAAGAAGAGTGTCTGTCACAGTTGCATTTCTTCACCACTTCCTTAAACTGTATGTTGAGCAAGACATTGGAAGGCTGTAGCGTATGAAGAAAAAATGCAGCATCATAACTGGAGGAAGGCTTACTACATATTTGTCACATGCAGATGACACAGCAAGATTACGGCAGCCATTGTCAAGAGCTCAAATGATGCTTGTCCTGCTGCACAAGACTTCTTAAAGTTTTAAAAAGCAACGATGTTTCTTTGAGACTAAGGTGCACCTGATCAAAGCCAGGGTTTTTTCCATCACCATATGAGGTGTTCCCCCCAGAAAATCAGAACTGTGCTCGGCAGAGCTTTCCTATTACCATTTTTCCTGCTAAGAAAGCATCAAGCAACTCGCTCTGAGTAAGTGTGCCCAGGGGAGGCCTTGGGAAGGTTCTCTGGTCACAAGGAATTTTTGCATAAAAGCAGTTTCACTCAAACCTCTTTTATGGTGGAGGTTGATTTAATTGAACAGCACGTGACTATGAAATTTGCCTTCTTTTTCAGGAAAAATGGCACAGAAATTGTTGTGATATTGAATATACCTGACCAGCTCAGCAGTATGAGAGAAACTCAAGTGTGTGAGTGGTTTCCTAGTTTCCCAAAAGGTGAAATGCCGATTGATGACAAACTGTATTCTGGACATCCTTCATCTTCCCAAATGGATGAAAATATCCTCTTGTACTGCATGTGGAGTTCATTTCACCATGTCAGACTGTTAATCAAGGTTTCTATTTAGAGGTTCTGAAAAGATGGTGCAAGAGTATGTGACAAAAAAAGTCCTGATTTGTGGCAGATTGGGGACTGGTTTTGGCACCACACCACAACATTGCACCTGCTTACGCAGCCATCACAGTGCTCCAGTTTTGGGCAAAAAACAGCATGTTTCTCTTTCCCCCTGCACCTTAATTACCCAACCTTGCTCCATGAAACTTCTTTTTGTTTGCACAAATGAAGAGAGACATAAAAGGATGGTGATTTGATGATGTACAAGAAGTGAAGAAAATTTTTAAAAAATGAGGGAGGTGCTGACAGCCATCCAAACAGATGAATTTGAAAAATGTTTCCAAGAATGGAACAGCAGATTTGACTAGTGTATGGAGTGTAAAAATGGAACAAATGGACTGTAAAAAGGCAAATATATGAAGTACAATGGAGAATACTTTAAAGGTGATATGGTTGCTTTTTAAAAAAATAAATAAATACATAGCTTTGAAAAAAATTATGCTTTTCAGGGGGAGCACTTATTGATATTTGCATTGGACAGTCAGAAAATAAATAAGACCAAATTTAAAATGATGCATTTGGTCTGTGGTGTTGGCCAAGAATATGGAAAAATGACCACGGACTGCTAAAAGAACAAACAGATCTGTCTTCTAAGAAGTACAGCCAGAGCAAGCATGGCAAAAATGTGTCTCCTGTATTTTGGAAGTGTAATCAGGAGAGACCAGTCACTGGGAAAAGACATCATGCTTGGTGAAGCCGAGGGGCAGTGAAAAAGAGGAAGGCCCTCCATGGGATGGTTGACCCAGGGGCTTGCCACATGGGCTCCGGTGTAACAGCACAGATCCGGGTGCTGTTCCATTCCTTGCACATAGTCTGGCTGTGAGTGGAAAGTGACCTGAATGGGACCACCAGCAAAACAACAGTAGCATTGTTGTTTCATAACACACAGAAAGAAATGCAGTAAACGAAAGGAAATAGTTTTGGTCACAAGTGAATATTTAGCATAACTTAATATTTTGTGTTTATTGTGGTGCTGTTTGGGAAATTCCCCCTGTTCCTTTTGTTACCCTTTTGTAAGACAGAAACAGAACACAGGTATGGTGAAATTAGTTCCTTTATGCAGACTCTTGCCTTGGTTCTTGGGCAGAATAAAAACAAAAACAACCAAAGAAACAGATAAAACCCTAAGGAGTTCCCTTTGCCCTAGGTTTCTACCCTTACAGAGCCGGAGCATGGGTCAAAACGATCCTGAAGAGCAGACCGGCAAGTGGTCTAGCATCAGAGCCTCTGCTGACAGGCATGGATAGGACTTTAGATTCACACACAGCAGGACCAGGAGCGACCTTTCTTCCGGGTGTTCTAAGTGATCTGAGAGGGGTCCTGCACCATTAGAGAAGCTGAGTGTCTAAAACTGCACATGAGAAGGGAGTTTGCCTCCCTCTTTCCTCATCTGAATCCTGATCCTCAGTTGTAGCTCATTGACACTCATATTAAATCTACTGAACTGTACATATGGTGTCTGAATTCCATGTAACCATTTCAACAGATTATTGAATGCAGAGGGCAAGGACAATGCTGTGGGAGGGATGGCTGGTGTCACCTCTGAGGAATATATCTAGGTGTAATATATAGGTGTGTCTGTCCTCTGTCACACAGAGCTCAACCATGGGCTCATCTTGATTTGAATTATCCCCACAGAAGTTAGACTCTGATGCTACTTCCACCATTCTGATCCTTTTACAGGACCATATGCTATTTATCATGATTTTAAAGAAAATTATTATACATTAAAATATTACATATATAACTTAATAACATATTAAAAAGTGATTAGTGCCAAGTTTTGGAATGCTGCCAAAGCAAAAATAAGTTTTTCCACTTATATAGTTCTACTTATGTAACTCCCGGAATTGGACCTGTGATCAAAAGTGGCTACTATCTTTTATGCTATACTTGGTAAAATAATTTATCCAAAAGCACATCAATCAGAAGAGTGTCTTTTACTTCTTTATTTGAACTTTCCAAAGAAAAGATTCTCTAATTACGGTGTTCACAGATATTTTAAACTCTCCAATTGTTATATAACCGAATGTTTCAAAGCATAAACTTTCAGTTTGGACAAAGCTAGTTCAGGTTTCCAATAAACCATTTACTAGCTGGGGACCTGCAGTAAGTTACTTAGCTGCTCCACATGTCTGCTTCCTCACATGTTCTACTTGAAAGAATTAAATGGCACAAGACATATAAAGTACTTAGCCCACAGTGCCTGACAACTTAGGTGCTCCACAATATTTGAAGCCTCCATTACTATTGTTTTAAATATAAATTGCTGGCGCATATGGTGAAGGAGCTTCAAAAGCACTTGCTTTTTACGAAAAGTGACAAAGGTTTGTTACACAATTAAGTTCAGAGTATTTTAAGGAAATTGCATTTCAGAGTCAATTTGAGTCATCCATCCTCTCTCTACAAAGCCTGGAACTTTATACGGTTGAACCCGGTTGTGAAACCCCATCATCCAAAGTCACTTTTCCTGGAGACAATTTGAAATGTCTTTGGTGAGAGAACGTAACACGAACTTTGGAGAAAATAAGTGTAGAGTCTATATATTCTATGAATCTCTATCTCTTCTGGAAAATGATGAGTATTTTGGGATCTTGGCAAGCAGCATTTGAAAAAATTAAATGCAAAATGGTTGAGGGTGTGGAACCTGCAATCCCCCCACAAGTATCAAACCCTTTGAAGCCTTTTCCTTTTGACCATATTTTTCTTTAGAATATTTTCTGGAGCTAAGCAGTTTATTTTAAGTCCCTACATTTTCAGTTAGCTTCTTCACAGAGTTTTTTTTGGGGAAATTGATGTTTCTGACGAAAATGGCTAGCATTTTCTTCATTGAATTCCATCAATTTTTAACTCCAAAAATAGGGAAATGACTTAATCCTTATCTTTTAATGCTTAAAAATAATGTCTGTAATTTAATAATAAATTTCACAGATCTGCTAATTTTTACCAGATATCATATTTGTAGAAGTGAAGCTGTAAAACTAGAAAAATGTTTTGACATATTTCAGATGTACATTGACTATATACATAGATAGAAATAAAATATGCACGCACACACACAGGGGGACTCCAAAGACTCATGTAAAAGTGGCACAGAAAGATACTGAATTTTCTTCAGAAACTATTTGACACCCCCTTGCATGTATATATAGAAGGGTAAATTTAAAAAATATTGCTAGAAAACTTTACTGAACAAAATACCAAGATGTGAAGTCAATGCTTTTTAATCCCTCAACATTATCTGCCAGGTGCCATTGTTTCCTTTAATATATTTTTCTGAATTAACTGTGTCCATCTCTCTAACCTTCCTAAGCCATAGTATTTTACTGGTCTTATATGCATGTGAAAATTGGACAATGCTTAGAGCACACTGGAGAGAACTAAGGCATTTACATTAAGATGTTGATAAAGACTGTTGGAAGAATAAACATATCTGCCTTACAGGAAGTACAGACAAAAGCTGATTAATAAGAATGGCAAGACTTCATCTCACATACTTTGGACATGTTTTCAGGACGGACCAGTGCCTGGGAAAAAATATGCTTGCTGAAGGAAAATGTAAGCCTGAAGGAGTGGGACTGACCAAGAGGTGTTAACGATGGGCTCAACCATAGCAACACTTACAAGGATGGGCCAGCGGTTTGTTCCATTATTTACAGGATTGCTATGTTGCAGTATTGGCTGGATGAAACCTGACAACAATAATCCTCCCTCAAAGAATTCTGCACTCTTCAATATGTACCTTGTCAGCACTAGAAGTTTTACATCTTCCAGGATCTCAACCTGCATTTATTTTTTAGGTTCTGTGAGCTTGGGAACAAGAAGAAATTTTAAAAAGCAAACTAGGACTGTACAGTAGATGGGGTAAGGTTTCTTGCCAGATAGGCCTTGCTGACACTAGAGAATGAACAGGTGTGTGGTCCTCATGAAGGAAAAATAGTCTAGGTGTTCACAGCCCTTTTCTCACCGATGCATTTTTTTTTCAATTTTTCTAAACCTTCTTACTAATCAGATACCTGGATCACCCTGTGTCCTTCAAGAAAAGTGATCAAAATTACCTCTTTGGAGTTCACAGAGGAAAACAGTCACTGTAAACTCTGATCTGATCTTTCTGCCTTAACTTTGGCCACCAGGTACTCTCAAAAGCCACAGTTCATGAGATGCCCCTCCTTTAAAAAAAAAAACAAAAAACTTCCCAGTGACACTAAGACCAGTACATTATACAGAGAACTTTTCTACAACCATGTGCCATGTTTACAGAGACATGCTTAAGTGAATTTTGTTCTGAATGAACCAATGCATGGATCAACTTGAACTCTAGTGATTTTTAGAACTAGGAGCAAGTTTTACTTACCTCATGTTTATTTGCATAGATCAAGGAGAATCAAAAAAGATCATGGAAAGTGGACTTTTTAAAGCCCCACTCACATCTATCTATCTATTCTTTTCCTGTATATTTGCGACCAAAATTAAACTTTACTACCATTGAGTTCATTGTAACCCATAACAGCCCTCTGAGGCAGAGAACAGCCCCATGGGGTGTCTGGGGCCATAGATTATGGCAGAAACAAGCTGTTACCTCTCTCTCCCAAGACATGCCTAGTGAGTTTAAATCACTAAACTTTCAGTTTACTTAAAGATATATATTTTCAGTAACTCTTCTACTGAATATATATCAAATAGAAGAAGAGGTTTTGATGAAGGGGTTTTGATGCATATTTTTGACATCCATATCTTTACCATGGTATCCCTCCACAGTATAAACAATTAATTTGTTTGGCTGCTAACTGAGCAGTTGGAGTTTCCAGTCCAAGCAGAGCCTCCTCCAGAACAAGAAAAGGTAAAATAAAACAAAACCCCTGATGGTCTACTTCCAAAATATAAAGTACCTACAACACGACGAGAGACAATTCTTATATGGCATGCATGGACTTGCATGGATTTGGAATCCACTCAATGGATAATAATAAAATATATAACTCATTCATTGCTATCCAGCCAATGCTAACTCACAGCGACTCTGAAGGACAGGGTGGAACTGTCCCTGTGGGTTACTAAGAACTGGAACTCTTTTCTGAAGTAAAACGTCTTTCATCTTTCTCCCCTGAAGCAGCTGCTGGTTTTGAACTGCTGACCTTGCAGTTAGTAGCCCCACTTGAAGACACTACATCATCAGAGCTCTTAAATTTAGTACATCTGTCTGAAAATACAATAGAACAAAAGTGTAAAAAAGAACTTCCAATGAAATCAATAAAGGTAATTGCTTTAAAATAATATTTATTGTATGAATGCATTCTTATAATTTTGAATACTGAAAAAGCACATGTGGGTATATAGCCTAGATATCATAGTTTTAAATCTTGGGTATTTGGAATGTGCTATATTTTTAATGCATACTCATTATTTAATCTCACAATTTTGAAATCTTTCTTTTATTTTAGCAGGTGTGTCTAACAATGTTTTAGCATAAATGCCCTCAGAATTGATTCAGATATATAAATATGGAGAAAATAAAAAATCACAAGCTAGAAACAAATGGTTGCTACTTAATAATCTATTCTTGAATGTAAGAAAATGTAAGAGCAATCTCCTCCTCTCCTAAAATGAGTTATATAAATCTCTGAGGCAGAAATTATTAACTCCATGAGGAACACTGAATACATGCCATGATGTTTTCTCATACATCACCAGGAAAATACCAAAACCAGATTTTCAAAAGAAGTTCACTCCAAATTATTTCAGGGACATATAATCCAGGTATCGTGTCAACGATAGGGCAATCTATTGACAGTGATAGCGTTGTGGCTTGCTTGACTGGTTACATGAGAGTTTCTCAAATATTTTCTTCATGCTACAAGTAATTCAATTTCTGTTTTAGAACAGATATAAACAATGGGAAGTTGAGATGGCATGTGGATATTTATATAGGGCCTCAGAAGGAGGACACCATACTTCCTTCAGAAGGGCTACTGAGAAAGCGCATTCTTCAGCCTGAGACAAAAGCAAATGAAAATGTGGGTACATAAGTTGTAAATAAGGAAAGATAATCTTATAAAGAAGGAATAATAAATTTATTGCTCCCCCACCTCCTAGACTAAACACTCCCTGAAACAAGCGTTTGCTTTCTGCTTCGCCTGTGCTCCCCAAAGTGGAACCTGCCAATTATCGCAATCTGCTTTCAATGGTCCCATTCAGGCAGATGTCTATAGTAGAAAAGGACCAATATAAAATATATAAACAAAAGCTAAAACACAACGTCAATTAATGAGTATGTTCTTTTTTGCATCAAAATGAATGCATAATAAAAAAATCAAGAGACTTTAGGAGCAACAGCATGGAAGACTAATAAATAGATAAAACATTTATAATAGATTACAGCAATTAATCTAGAGAATGTTATTTCAAAAAGAGAAAGTGCTGTTTTAAGTTATTTTAATCACTGCTCTCATTTTTAATTAAGAGTATGTATATGTCATATACATAGCCTGCAGTAGAAAATAATCAAGCGGAGTAAAAGATATTTTGGACATTTAAAATACCAGTGACAACGTCCAGCATCAAAGCAACACAAAAAACACTACAATATGACAAACTGACAGACAGGAGGTGGCATCAATAATACTCCATATGAAATAAAGGATAGAATCAGTGAACTTGAGTAAAGATTGATAGAATTAATCCAATCTGAATGAAAGAGAGGAAAAAGAAACAGATCCCCTGAGCCTTGTAAGATTATAACAGATCATTCTGGATTTAGATCCTCGGAATGTCTAGTGGGAGAAGAAATAATATAACATACTAGATGAAGGAAAATTATGATAGTATGTCATCACAACAATGCCCAAACTTTTTTTCCCCAGCTTGAATGGAAGTGAGAAAAGAACTATTGTTTGGGGGAAAGAACTGCAGGAAAAGCTTAAATATGGATAAATACAATAGATTGTTCTTCTCGTGGGTTTTCTACATAGCATGTGACTGATTTAAATTTAAAAAGATGACACCATCTACTTCATAAGACAATAGTTTTACATTAGTGATAAATGAAAAGACGTAGGTGGTATTTAAAGGAGACTTAGTGGAGCTGTGGCGTAAACATTGGACTACTAGTCTCACGTTTGGCTGCTTAAATCCTCAATCTGTGTCACGGGGAAAGTTGAGACTCTCTTAGCCTTTAAAGATTCACATACTCAGAAATCACACGTGGGGTTTCTATTAGTCAGGATCAGTTGGACAAAAGCAATTTTTTGTGGTTTTATTTTTAAGTTGAAACAAATTTAAGTTTCCACAATTTGTCAAAGTAATAAAATATAAGAGGAGGTACCTGCCCCACCCAAACAGAAATTTTTTTCAAAGCTATGTATTTAATTTTTTTTTTTTTAACAAAACTACCTTATCACCACCAAAGTACTCTCCATTGCACTTAACACATTTGTCAAGTCTGGGAATCCATTCTTGGAAACATCTTTCAAATTCATCTGTTTGGGTGGCTGACAGCACCTCCCTCATTTTTCTCTTCACCTCTTCTAACCCATCAAATCGCTGCCCTTTCATGTCCCTCTGTATTCACAGAAACAAAAAGAAGTCTCAAGGAGAGAAGTCAGGTGAGTCAGCTTCATGGGGCAAGAGAAGCAGCTGTTTTTGCCAAAAACTGTTGCACTAAGATGACTCCTTGAGCAGGTGCATTGTGGAGGCAACACCTCTCTCCCTTTGTCCCACATGTCACACAATCTTTTCAAAACCTCTAAATACAAAGTTTACCAGTCTGACCTGATGGAATGAACTAACTCCAAAGACACTAATATCGACATTTTTGTCTGTTTAGAATGTCCAGAATGAGGTTTATCAACTGTCATTTCACCTTTTTGGAACAAGAAAACCACTCGTGCACTTGACGTTTTCCCATAGCACTGTCCTTGTAAGATGTGTTCAACATCACTACATTTTCTGTGGCGTTTTCCCTGAACAGGAAACAAAATTTCACAGCTGCACCCTGTTCTCTGAAATCCATCATCACAACAAGAAGAGGCTTGAGCAAAACTGCTTTTACGAAAAAATGTACTGTGACCAGAGAGAACCTTCCCAGGTGATGCCATTGGGTGCACTAACTCCGAGAGAGTTGATGAATGCTCGCCTAGCAGGTAAAAATGCTTACTATGAAAGCTCCACCCAGTGAAGCTTTTTTCTGTGTTATTTGGTGGGGAGGCTAATCACTCCTCTGTATTGATTCCATTAGATTGTGGTAAGTTACATGGCTACATCATCTACTAAGAATACTATAAAAATAAGACACTCAAACACTATATTAAGATGGAAAACTAAAACCTATTTAAGTAACTCATAAAATGGTAACAAAAATAGGAAATGACATAAAACAGAAAATAAAATAATAAGTGGCAAATTTAAGCCCTAATATATTAAAAATACTGTGAGATGTGAAAGAATAAATATAGCAATTAAAAGGCAGATATTGAAAGAGTAAGTACTTAAAAATAAAATTAAGAAGGATCATGAAAGGCTTCAAATTCAATCACCTGTGGAGACTCTACAAAATTATAAGCATAATCATATATAATATAACTATACCACTCAAATATTAATTTAAATAGTAACACACAATTGTATATACTAATAAAAGATACAATAGACTTCAGAATGAAGATAGAGCTAGAAACATGTACAATAATGAATCACAAGAAAGGTACAATGATTCTAAACTGTCAAACAATAAAATCAGAGCTTCAAAATTTATGAAGTAACAGGTGGTCAAGAGAAAAAGAGAAAGATACTTGTCCATAATTATATGGAAGAAGTTCAACACCATACTCACAGTACTGACCACAGCATTCCTCTGAAATCATATGAAGATGGTTTACAGATAGAAGATCTGAACAACATGATTAGCCAAAATGATTTAATGGACACAAATAGAACTCTTCCCCCAACAACAACAACAACATATACCCTTTCCTGCCTAATGGAATAGGAGGGTGGAAAGCAAATCCTAAAAGTTAAGAAAGATATCAAATAGAATTAAAACACAGCATTAAAAATCCATGTGATGCAACTAAAGCAGTTGAATGGAGCATTTGTAATTTTCCAATGTTTGCATTGAATAAGGATGACCAAGGTTGAATCGATACATTTGAATTGTGGTGATGGGGAAGAGTTGTGAAACATACCATGGACTTCTAAAAGGACAAACCAATCAGCCTTTAAGAAAATATGGCCAGAGTGCTCCTTAGAGGCAAACACAGAAAGACTTTGTCTTTCATGTTTTGGACATGTTGTCAGGAGAGAGAAGTCCCTGGAGAAGGACATCGTGATTGGTAAAGTGGTTTTGGCAAAGAAATTGACAGCATCCGAGGGAGAAGACAATGGAAAACCTCAATATCAGCAGGTAAAACCAGGCCAAGGACTTATGGGGGAACAGATCATCAATTGTTCATATATGACTTAAAGAGAAAGTTGACTGAAATTAGAATAAGTCCGTGAGAGCTAGAAGATGACCTTGAGTCCCTCCCATCAGAATTTTGAGGACATTTCAACAACATACTTGACCCATTGAACACTAACAAGAGAATACCTGATGAACTGTGGGAAAACATCAAGACTCTTATTCATGAAGAATGCAAAAAACAGGAAAGAAAGAATACATCAGAGTTGATGTCAGAAAAGAGTGTGAAACTTGCTATTAATCACGAGCAGCTAAAGAAAATGGAAGAAATGATAAATTCAAGGAGCTGAATAGAAAAATTTCAAAGGGAAGCTTGACAAGACTAAGTAAAATATAATGAAATGTGAAAAAGCCTAGAAATAGAAAAACCAAAACAGAAGACTATGCGTATCATATCTTAGACTAAAAAAAATGCAAGAAAAACAATTAACTTCTCCAGTTGCAATTTTGAAAGATTCTCTGGGTAAAATATTGAATGTTGCCAGAAGCATCAAAAGGAAATGGAAACACAGGGAATCCAGAACAGATGACCCCTCAGGACCAGTGCTGACAGTGGCGATACCGGGAGTGTGGAGGGAGGGTGGGGTAGAAAGGGGGAACAAATTACAACGCTCTGCATATAACCTCCTCCCTGGGGGACAGACAAACTAAAAGTGGGTGAAGGGAGACATTCAACAGTGTAAGATATGACAAAATAATAATTTATAAATTATCAAGGGTTCATGAGGGAGGAGGGAGCAGGGGGGAGGGGAAATTGAGGAGTAAATGCCAAGGGCTCAAGTAGAAAGCAAGTGTTTTGAGAATGATGAGGGCAACAAGTATACAAACGTGCTTGCCACACAATGGATGTATGTATGTATGGATTGTGATAAGAGTTGTACACGCCCCCAATAAAATGATTTAGGGGGGGTAAGAAAATGGAAAGAATACACAGAATCATATATATTTAATCTGTATGCTGAGGAAATCATCCGAGAAGCTTTCTTATATAAACAAGAATATGGCATCAGGTTTGGCGAAAGGCTTGTTGACAACTTTCAATATGCAGATGACGCAATGCTGCTTTCTGAAAACACAGAGGACTTAACACACTTGCTGATGAAGATCATGGATGTCATCCTTCAGTATGGATCTCAACTCACTGTAAAGAAGACCAACAGCATAACAACTGGACCAGTAGGTAATAACATCATAAATTGAAAATGATTGACGTTGTGAGTATTTTGTCTTGCCTGGATCTAGACTCAATGCTCATGGAAGCAGCAGTCTTGAGATCAAACTATGGCTTGCATTGGGTATATCTTCTACACAGACCTCTTTAGAGAATTTAAAATCAAAGATGATATTTTGAGGCCCAAAGTACGTCTGCCATAAGCCATGGTATTTTCCATTGCTTCATATGGAAGTGAGACATTTAATAAAGAAGACTGAAGAAGAATTGATTATTTGAATTGTGCTGGAGAAAAAAATATTGGCAGTATCATAGAAAGTGCAAACATATCTGTCTTGGAAGCAATACAGCCACAGTGCTCCTTAGAGGACGGACAGTGAGACAGACAGTCGGACAGACATTGGGCATGTTGTCAGGAGAGGGCAGTCCCTGGAGAAGGACATCATGAATGGTGAAGTACTGGGGTACTGAAAAAGAGGAAAATCCTTCAAGAAGATGGATTGACACGGGGGCTCCAAGGGGATAAAGCATCAGAGCAATTTTGAGGATGCTGAAGGCCTGGGTAGTGTTTTGTTCTGTTGTGCATAGGTCACTATGGGTCAGATGGCACTTAACAACAAGTAACAACATCCTTAGCATAAATATATACATATATATTTTTGAAATTCATCTTAATTTAGCCCAGTTCCCCTTCTGCAAGAGGACTGGGCTTCTAACTGCAAGTAGTGAGGTTTAACTCATCAGCCATTTTACCAGACAGAGATGAGATTTCTGTTCTCCTTTAAGATTTATATCCTAGGATACCCAGAGAATCACTATTAGTCAGGATCAACTCTGTGACAGAGGATTTTTATTTTTGTTGCTGTTGTTGTAATTTTTGTTTTTGACATTTCAACAGGCTGAAAATAAAAATAATCTTCCTCTCCCTTTCAACACTGTCGCATTCCTTCACTTCAATGGCAGAATAGAATGATAATTTTCCACCTGCTATTTAAGAACGACTTGTCATTCTCATTCCTGAACTCAACTTCTAATGACATTAAAGGGTAGGAATCAGCCAAAGCACCTATTTTATTACTCTGCATATTATCCATAGGTCATTTTTCAATTGACATTTATTTTGTTATTACTGAAAACATTTTAATCTTCACCCATAACGTCAATTTTGTATAACAGATTTCAACATCCAATTTTCTACCTACACCCTTGGTTCTGGTTTTATATGAATAGTAAACAAGCAAACAAAATCCTTTTCATACCCAATGAGTATTGAATGAACTAATAAAAAGAATATTATGCAGTGCATAAAATTTAAATATTACACGTAGCTTGGATCTACAGGTCAAAAAAAAAAAAACCCGAGATTTTTTTGGCTGTAGCTACTTCTTATAATAGGCATACATGAAAACGGAGTACAATGGCACTAATGGTCAAGAGAAAGTCAGGCTCCTCCCAGTGATTGAGGGAGTAGGTTGAGAGAAGTCATGGGTCCCATTCTAATCACCATCCTTGTGTGAATGTAGGAGAATTGAGAAGCTAAGGTCCCTTCCTAATATCTAGTTTCCTGGGCCTCTCTTGTTCTTGGTTTTTAATATTTGCACCAATTGCTTAAGCTTATGTGGTCAAGCACACAACTGACCACTACAGGCCATCTTTTAAGAACTAGGCATTCTTTATTTCTCGAGATAGACTATTTGAGGCACGCCATTTTTATTATTTTTAAATGTTCTGAAGCTAATAATCCATAATTCATCTTTAAGGTTATTGTACTCTGGTGCTTTATGCGATGCTCTGATGCTAGGAAGAAAGCAATGAAATCACTTGGTATTGCTGGCATCACGAATAGAGGTCTCAGTGGAACTGCTAAACTAAGAAAGAAGAAAGTGCCCCCCTACTTCTTGGCCATTGAAAATCTTGTGAACAGCTGCGGGACATGTTCTGATATGGGCTTGAAAGCAAGGCCCTCGGGTCAGAAGGCTCTCAAAATACATGTGAATACCTCCTCAAAATGGAATAAACCTTAATGGCACAGTGTAAAGTATCAAAGACCTTAATTTCCTGGGTTAGCATGATTCAAGGTGAGAATAAGCAGTTTCAAACATCCATTGATAATGGAAACATGGAACATTTAAAATATGAATCTAGGAAAATTGGAAGTCATTGTAAACTATATAAAACATGTAAATATCCATAATCTGCGCATTACTGAGCTGCAAATGTCTGGTACTGGCCATTTTGAAGGAGCCCTGGTGATGTAGGGAGTTAAACACTGGATTACTAACCACAAGGTCAGCAGTTCAAAACCACCACCACCTCTCAGGAGAAAGATACGGGTTTCTTAGTAAAGAATTACAGGCTCAGAAACCCACGGAGACAGTTACCACTCTTTCTTATAAGGTCAATTCTGACTCATTGGCATTTGGTATATGATCTATCATTCTGGGAATAAGTTGAAGATGAAGGGCATCCCATTCACAATCAAAAACAGTATTTCAAGGAAATTTGGGAGAATTGCTTTACCAAAACTTGCAATCGTGAACAAAAGTCAACATATACAAATTTATTCTAATAACGAGTAAGGTCTGAACAAAATCAAGATCACATAGGAAATGTCAAGCTTAATTTGGTATTTTGCTATGCCAGAGTTTTGTGTATCGTGTATTTCTCTTTTATTTTCAATGTTCGTATTGATGTGCAGAGTGCTTGCATTAAACTGCGTAAAGTAAACTTAGTGATAAATAATCAATGAAGGTTACCATTGTAATCAAATGAAGTTGCAGATTATTTCCACATGTCTGAGAAGTTTCACTGGATGCCGTGTCTGTCAGTATTTGTTCTTCTCAATGTAACCATTCTTATATATGTCAACTTCGATGAGTTTTTGCCTGGTTTAAATTTCATATAAACAGTGTCACAGAATATGTACCCTTTCATATCTGGATTTTTTTAAATGTGGTTTTTCCTAAACTCAAGGTTTGTAAGTTGTTTTGCTTTATGTATTATTGTGTGTTACTGCATGCATCATTCCATAATCGCTTTGTACATATAAAGTTAATACGCTGTTGCACATATTTTATGTGCGCACATGTGCATGACCGCATACATTTTTGTCCCCTAGTTACGGACTTAAAGTAGAATTTGTTTTTATTATATTTTAGTAGATACTGCCAACATCTTCCAAAATGTCTTTGACAATTTATATTTCCATTAAAATTATCATAGTGATTCCTAAATAATCCATGGAGCCTGGAAAGGACGATGTTTACACTTCATCCTGAATGATGCGCTGTTTAGGAGCTTATTGGATGAGTTGCTCTATACCTTTACAATACTTACATTGATAAACTTAAATTATGCCCTTTCAGATGTGTATGTGTCATATGTTAATTTGCTTATTTCGGAAAAGTAATCATTTTGAGCACCTTTATTTTGTTTATCACGTTCACATATTTTCGAAAAGTGCAGTCAACTTTCAGAACATTTAGAAATAATTGAATAAAAAAATAAAATTAAAAGAATTCAATCTGAGTTTTTTTCTTCATTTTTGGTAGAAGATCTTTCTTGTTTTAGTAGGAAGTTATTGTATATTTTGGATATGACAGTATAGCCTTTTAAAATTATATAACATAAATATAATTTTATAATCTGATATTTGACTTTTTTCATCTTTCAGTTCTGGAAATTTCTGTAAAAAACTCTTAATTTTAAAAAGTCCAGCTAGTCATAATTTTATAATTAACATTTTTAGCAACTAATTGAATAACTATTTTCCTACTCAGAGACAAGAAGATATTATCATTTTTTATTGGAAGTTTTCCCTTGCATGTGTCTGTTTTGTGTCTTTAATACATGTAAATCATTTTTCTTAAATTAAGATGTGACTATGATAAGATGGTGACTTCATGTTTTTGTGCAAGTATCTATCTGATTGCTCAATCAACATTTATAAAAAGAAGCATCCATTTTGACTGATGTGCAATGATTTGTTTGTCAAACATTGAGTAGGCATATATGAGTAGGTATATTTTTGTACTTTCTATTCTCAAGCCCTGGTAGCACTGTCTAGTAAGTATTGGCCTGCTAACTACAATGTCAATGGTTCAAACCCATCAGTTGCTGCATGGGAGAAAGATGAGGCTACCAGCTTCTGCACATATTTAAAGCCTTCGGATTCCTTTTCAGTGTTGCTATGAGTTGGAATACTCTTAATGGCAATGGGTTTGGTTTATTCTTTTCCATTGGTTTGTTTTTGCATCTGAATCAATAACATGTATCTAACTTATTCTATATTTGTAGGATAACTTGAAATCTGACAGCATACATTTTAATGCATTTTTAGCCTTTAAGATAACATTAAGTAGTTCTGATCTTTTGTCTTTTCATATATATTTGAGAATCAGCTTATCTGTGTACATATACACTCATTCATTACTTGTCTGCTAAGATTTTTTACTGGAAGTGCATTAAATATACATCTTTATTTAAAGAAAATTGGTATCTTAACAGTACTAAAGGTTTCCAACTCTAAACATGGTATTGTACTTCATACCTTTTGTTCCTAAGCAATATTTTAGTTTTCAGTGTACTATTCAATTGATATTGTGTATTAATTATATATCTACTAGATCGTTCTTCAATTATTCAATTTTTCTACAGTAAAATGCATTGTAACATATTAATAAACAAATAAACCAACGATAACCTCTTCTATGACAAAGTTGATAACAGGTCCTTCGCTGAGAATAACACAGACATTTAGTCACATGTATTTTAAATAATGAGCTAAAGATCTCTTTGAACTGTGATAGGAAAGTCTGTCTGTCATCAATATCATGAATAGAATGTTGCTATCAGAAAATACATTGTCCAGAGTGTTTTTTTAATTTTGTAAGTCTTGACAAACCACAAGTTACTCCCTCGTGTCCAAGTTACTTAGCTTGATGGACTCGCTTAAAGCTTTCACTCGTCCCTTGTCATTTCTGGGTGTGCAATTATGAGAAAATGGGAGAAAACAAGGTTTTTATTTTTTTAGTCAATTTTCACAAAAGCTCTGAAGAGCACAAAAACACACTTGAAATTTCAGTTGTAAAATAACACTGGAAATACTGATTTGCTTATAAAACATGAAACAACCAGATTTATACAACGAGTGACTTTGGTGTATATGTAGTTGTTAGTTGCTCTCATGTTGATTTTCAAACTATAGAAACCCCTATAACAGAGTGGAACTGCCATCTAGAGCATTATAATGCTCATATTTGTAGGTCCCCCTCATTTGTCAGTTTGTGGTGTATGGCAGGTCATTGTAATGTCAGAAGCTACGGCACCACTGTTACAAATACCAGTGGGGTTATCCATGGTAGAGAGACTTCAAGAGAGCTTCCAGACTAAGACAGACAAAGAAGAAGGACAGGCAGTCCACTGAAGTATCAACCACTGAAAACAAACAACCAAAAAGCATTGCCTAATATACTACTGGCTGAGGAGGCCCCCAGGTTGGAAACATTTAAAACAATTAGAGTTGCACTTAATTACTTGGATGGAGAACAATTTTCAAAACGTTCATGTGCTAATGAGGTACAACTCAAAAGGTGAAGAAACAGCTGCAACCATCCATTAAAAAGTGGAACACTGCATGTGCAAATGAAAGTGGGACATTGTGTACAATGAAGTGGAATGCATAAATATCCAGACCTTAGGCATCAATCTTGAGGATGTATAGCATCAGTGAAAAGTAAGATGATTCTTGAAGACATGGCTACAACAATGGGCTAAATCATAACAATTGTGAAGCTGGCAGAGAATCTGGCAGGGGCTGGTTCTGTTGTACACAGAGAGCCAACTGGGGACATGTACAAACAACAACATATTTATGGGGGTAACTTTCTATACTTTTGTCTTGCAGAACTACTGTTATGTTTCAAACCTCCAAAATTTCCAGCAGCAGCCTTAAGCATTAGGAAACCATGTCCTGTGGGAAACAAAGGACCTGGAAGGAATCCTATGTGGCCTGCTCCCCACACTCATTCCCTCAGGGTGCGGTATGCCATCCCGAGGGAGAGGCAGACCTCCACAATCTGAGACATGGAAAACGCCTCAATGCACATATTCCAGGAAGGAAGCTTCTCCACAGCACATCAACCCCACCCCCAATACATCTCATATACAACTGTTTCCTAAAACGCCTGGCTCCTCACATACACAGTTGAAGGATGCTTATCTCTAAGAGCATTCCGTTCATTTTCTCCCTTATCTTCAGGATACTGTTGCACCTCTTGTCTCTTGCATAGCTGAAGCACGCCCCTTGAGGGCTTGGAATAGTCAAGGTTAGTGTATTGTTCATTTGCTTGATGTGTATGTATAACAGTCAGCTTGTATGCCTGAAGAGCTATATAAACCCACTCTTAATTAAACTTGAGGGTCCCCTGCCCCTTCTAGTTTCTCCCAGGAATGGAATGCAGTCTCCTGTGCTCTGATGCTCACTCTCTTTAATTGTGCACACACTCCTCTGTGGGGCCGGACCATACAATGTCCCATTATTGGGCCATATAGAGAGATTTTAGTTTCTTAAATTTAATGTTAACAAAGATGGCAAATTACACATCATTTTACTCAAAGTCAAATATAAGTCATCACGGTAACTGTTTCTCTTAGTATGCTATAGATCAGGGGTCCTCAAACTATGGCCCGAGGGCCACATGCATCCGCTGAGGATATTTATTTGGCCCACTGGGTGTTTTTGCCCCATTTGTGTGCATAGGAGTTTGTTCATAGTTTTTTTTTTTTAACTATAGTCTGGCCCTCCAACGGGTCTGTGGGACAGTGAACTGGCCCCATGTTTTAAAAATTTGAGGACTCCTGCTTATTGTATTGACTACTTTCTTTCTCTCTCTCTCTCTTTTTTTGCCTGTTCTTAAATTGAAACAAGATGCAATTTACTCATAGTTTTGGATTCTTGAGCATCATTCACAGATTCTTTATCAATGATTATTAAAAGTTTGATTATTTCAAGATTTTAATTTGTGCCATTGTTACTTTTAATAAGAGTTCATGTCCTGGAACAGCAGAACCACTTCAGTAATTCCAAGTTAAAGAGAGAGAGAAAAATTATATTAGAAATAAAAGCAGTGGGAGACTGGAAATGAGGCAGACTGTCTTCAATGTCTTCATGTACCCCAGTTACGGCTGTCCACAGGACTCTCCTGTCCAGATAATTACAGACTGCATATTTGCCTTTGAGCAATGCAGAAATTTATAATTTTTGTTAGTCTGGGTAGACTAGAGGAACAAATCCATGGACACACATCTGTGTGCAAGAAAGAGCAATTGAACATTGAGAAAATATCCCAGCCTAGTCCGGATCAATTCCATAAATCTGACATTAGTCTATATGTCCAATACCAATCTATAAAGTCTTCTTCAGACTCAGGAAACACATTCCACTGTGTTAGAGAGGGTTCTCTAGAAAAACAAAACTAGGACACTAATAGTTATATATACATATATATTTATATAGATTGATAACATAAGAACATAATAAATAAATAAGTTAATCTATAAAGCAGTACAAATGGTCAGTGCAACCCACTCCTGTGAGACTGGAAGTCCTTCAAGTCCTAAGGGCCACCGGGTAGTCCTGTCCGGTAGTCCTCTGTAGAGCAATTCAGGCTATCCAGGCACAGGCAACAAATAGCAAGGCAGGTCATCAATAGTCAGCCAGAGATAGTGTCTGACAGTCTCCAGCTCAAGAGATGTAAATTCCAATGGTGTGGCAAAGCAGGTCTTGAAAGAACCTCAAATTACAGCAACACAGTCCAGGAGTTAGGTGTCCCACAGGTAGTGTAGCTTTCAAATGGAGGCACAGAACAAGCAAGGCAGCCACACACGCCTCCAATGATCCAAGAACAAGAGAGAGAGGGGTGAGGCTCACCGAGCCATTTATCTCTCCGCCCTTCAAGTAATCCCACATGTGTTCATTGACCATGTTGGCACAATAAACCTACCTATCACAGGTACTAATTCAAACAACAAACTTAATTTAATGAAATTACTTATTTGAGGAGCATGATGATGGTTTTTATTTTGCTTTTGTTTGTCAAATACTCTTTAATATCCCCTGGTTGTTTACTCAATTAGGTACCAGTGTTTTTTTTTTTTTGATCATTTTATTAGGGGCTCATACAACTCATCAAAATTCATGCATACAACAATTGTATAAAACACATTTGTACATTCGTTGTCCTCATCATTCTCAAAACATTTGCTCTCCACTTAAGCCCCTGGCATCAGCTCCTCATTTTCCCCCCTCCCTCCCTGCTTCCCCCTCCTTCATAAACCCTTGATAAGTTATAAATTATTATTTTGTCATAGCTTGCAGTCAGATGTCTCCCCTCACCCACTTTTCTGTTGTCCATCCCCCAGGGAGGAGGTTAGATGTAGATCCTTAGAATCAGTTCCCCCTTCTACGCAACCCTCCCTCCACTTTCCTGGTATAGCCACTCTCACCACTGGTCCTGAAGGGATCATCAGTCCTGGGCTCCCTGTGTTTCCAGTTCCTATATTAGATACCAGTCTTGCTTGAACTTTTGGAAACATTTTTAATGAAATATCTTTATTAAAAATCTGTAAATATATAAATAACATTTAGTGATTTTTTTTCCAAACACATATTTGTATATTTTCAGAGAAACCAACTAAACCAAATCAGCTTTAATCCTAATATGAAGAAAAGAGTCTTCCGCTTTTGGAAAGGCTTTTTAAGTCTTATAATCCAGATGCTTTGATGCATTTACAAAATAAGCATCTGCTTAAAATTATCAATTTAAACATTGTAGAAAATATTTTCTTGAAAAATTTATTTTCTTAGTTCCTTGTAAGGACATACATTAAAGCTCCAAATGTGGCCACGGCAGTTAAGCAGGCATTGCCTGTGTGCCCTTGGGCCCAGCTGGAAGATACTTACTGCCATCCAGCCCATGCTGACTCATGGGGACCCCTGTGGGTTTACAAGACTGTACCTGTTTATGGGGTGTAGAGAGCCCAGTGATTTTCCCAAGAGGCTGAAGTTTAAGACGGCCGGAGTAACCACTACAGCAGGAACAACTGGAAGATGTCTTCCCCCAAAGAGCCAGAACACTGCAGTAGAGCCACTGCAAATACTCCCTGCTCCCTCTCCCTTCTCTGAGTTTCAGTAGTTTATCAGGTACTTTATGGTGATCGTTACATAATTTCATGTCTATTTGCTCTATAAGTCTAGAGGTGGAGTCTGGCTTGTCAATCAGGTCACACCCTGTTGCTGCCTCCTGGTGGGTGTGGCCTTCTCATGTGGATTCTGGAAACATCCTCTCTTTTTCTGTGGATGGAGGCCACACCCACTCTCTGCTTCATGTTTCCATTAAGGAGCCACACTCAGAGAGCTGGAGGGGCCACATGGAGACCCGCACAAGTGCTGAGATGCTTCTACCACCACTGGCTCCATAAAACTGCCCCACTCCCCCAAGCCCCCCTGTGATCTTCCCGCATTAGGTATCATTGCAAGTGGCTACATGAGTCTACAGAGGAATTTATGGACCAGTATGGGGCATTTGGGCTAAACTCAGACTTATGTACTTGATCTGGACTGGGCTCGGATGTTTTCTCAATACACAATTGCTCTTTGATATAAAACTCTCTTATATGAGTGCCTCTGGATTTGTTTTTCTATCCAACCCTGGTCTAACATATTTAGACACATTGTAGATGTTGTCAGAACAGCTTGGTAAGGTTCTACCTCCTGGCCTAGATCATTACCAATATAAATGGAAGCCTGCTATCCTCGGGCAAAAGCAGTACTGTTTGTTCTGGCCTGTAAGCCCCTGAATATAATAATATATAATAAATAAGTCTCAGACTGACTCTAGGTCAGTCTTTCAGTCCCGCATGACCCATGTATCCAAAATGATCTCTTCTCTTTGGGGTAGAGTAGACCATACAACAAAGGAAAATATATCCCAAAAATCTGTAGATTGCATTTTAATCTAATGTGATATTTGTCTAAGAGCAAATTGAACTTCTATTAAAAATTAAAGTTTATTAATTTTATTAAAGGAATGAAAAAATCCAGGATTGGACATTAACTTATAAGGATTCACAAAGTATTATAGTCCAAGGAAATTTTCAGAGCTTGAATTCAGAGGCTGCAGAAATTTAAAAGAAAATTCTCATTGGTTGGCATTTACAAAATAAGACTTTAACACCTACAAGAAATGGAAAAGCCCTCAAAAATATTTTGCTCATAAAAAGCTTGAGTCTTTGTATAGTTTTTCTATGGATATTTCAAGGACCAACCTGAATGAACGCTCTTCCTGGGATCAGGGTCTGAAAGGAATGGATGCTTGAAGGCTTCCTGAGAGGTATGCTGAGTTGTACAAGTTCACTCAAAGCAAGCAGTAACCAGAAACATTTTTTAATTGGGTCTTCCTTGCCTATTTTGCAGAAACTTTTCCTTATCCCTAACACTTTGTTCTTTTAATCACTGCAAATTTGCATGCTAGACCTTTTCAGAAGGATGAGTGGATTGAGGAATAATCTTGTAAATATTATGAATAGCCACCTAGCAAAGTCCCTAAAAGATTTAGAAATGAATTTACTGAACTGCTATTAGTATAAGAAGAATGGAAAAAAATGTTTTCTCTCCTTTATTTGGTAGACTGAGATTTAATTCATCTGTTCTATACAGTTCTGATTTAAAATTACATCTTGCCCTAAAATGAACACCAATGCAATATATTTGAATTGTGGGTGTTGAAATATTTTAAATATGCTAAAAATCTGAATATATCTTCTGAGTACAAAAATTTGTAAAATAGCCTACCTATTAACTACACCAAAGTATCAAATTGTATTCAAATTGGCTCTACATTCCCTCAGGTCAAAGTAATACCACATCTTTAACTACCAGTAATCTATAGTTAAAGCTTCTCTTGCAATCAGGATAAAAGAAGAAAAAAAAGCAAGATTTAAGAAAAAACAAATGAAGATTCATGATAATTTACCTGATGATTGATAAAGAATCTATAATTATGTTTTAAATAAACCTTAACACTTTTAAAAAATGATCTTACATAATATAATGATGAAATGAGATATCATGCAATGTAATTATGTTTTAAACTAATCAAATATGATTAATGTGCTTAGAAATTACTTGTCTATTTATTGGCACATATGCTCACATACTTTCCTTCTCTACAGCAAGCAGTGCATCCATTGGAAACAAAGATCTTCCTGACCCCATTTCCACGGGATCGCTTTATCTACAAATAGCAAAGGTCTAGTTATTATTAGCAATGCCTGATAGACCTACAGGTGAAAGGATTATTGAATATGGCACACATTTTGTTGGAAAAAGGCACTTGAGAAAAATGCTGCCACGGGGTTGTTATAAAAATGTTTTTACTTAAAGTTAAATTGCAAGGAAATTCTCTCTTCTCTATTTTAATTAGGTAATCTTGAGCATGCTTTATGTGCAGAATACTTCAAATGGTGAGGAAACGAAGAGTAATTTAGCAACTAATCGTTTTTAAAATCACTTTTTAAGATATTTTTGTTGGTCTCTTGAAGTTCAAGCAGCTGGTTTGCTATTACAGAAGTACAGTAAAACATATCATTCTGGGACAGTTGAATTACCGGAAACTGTTGCCGAGTCGGATCAAAGGCTGACAAGGGGCCCTGCTTAGAAGATAAAGAAAGTACAATAGAGTTGTGAAAAGTTTTATTTGAGATCATTTCCTTATCTCCAAAAGGCTGAATAAAACTTTTGAAATATCAGCAATTCAGAGCAATCCACTTTCGTCTGACCTCAACTTTTATAAGCCAACTCTTGTAGTTCAATAATTTGATTTGCTGGGAAGAAAAAAAGAAGAATGTGAAAAAGGGAATGAAAAAGCTGGGTTGTTGTATTAAGCAAAGCAAACTCTTATGAAGCCAGGTCAATAGAGTGCATTGTTTATGTGTTCTTATGAAAATTACACCTTATTTTTTTGTGTGCTTGCCAGCCATACTCTCTCCTTGAGAGTGTTTTATAAGTGCTTCTGCGTAGGCTCACTCCCAAAAGAGGGAGAGACTCCCTGTATGTAAAAAATCAGACCCAAAGCCAATCTGAGAAATGTCATTTTATTACTTTGGAGTTTACAGACCAAGATGAACAGCATCGCCTTTTCCAGCTGGGGACCTGACTCAACACAAAAAATTGCACTAAGGAGTGTTGTTTGGGGGTGCCCTTTTCTACCCTGACAGCAAGTTTGGTCTACCACTGATTCCATTAAGACCACAATGCAACATACCCCAAATACAGATAGTGGGAAGGGAGCAGGAAGTATTCAAATTGGCCCTGGCTGGACTATGGTGCCCTGGGTACCTGTAGGGGAAGGATATCGTGAAGGTGTGCAGAAAGACACATATATATACTACCTGCTTAACCGGAGCAGCCATTTTTAGAGCACTAATTCAAGTTGCTTCAGCTGCTGTGACAATTGCTTACTTATTGTTACATGCTGCTCTATCCTAATATGCTTTCAATAGAGAACTTTTATATCACATGTGATAATCTTAAATAATTCAACAGAAAGTTTATATTAGTATGAAATGTTAAAACAACTAGAATCTATAGTACTAATGTATTCATAATACTCACAATTTGACTAAAATAAAATTTATATTATAAATTGCAGTCAAGTTGATTCCAACTCAAAATGACCCTATGTATCAAAGAGTAGAACAGCATTGTAAGGTTTATTCCTGGTTGAAATCTTTATGGAATGAGATCATGAGAGTTTTCTTCTATGACATTGGTAGACAGATTTTTAGACAGCTAAAGGGAATCAAGGCAAGGATTTAGACGGAGAATGTGCATTCTATGACAATATTTTGTAACTACATTTCCCAGATGTGGAATAAGAGATATCATTGCTGATGTTAGATGGATCATGGTTAAAGCAGAGAATATCAGAAATACAGTTGCTAGTACTTTTGACTATGCGATAGTTAATCTTTTGTCAATTTGAGACTTTAAGTGTGAAGGGGTGGAGTTTAGTCTGTCAGGTTGCAGCTTGATGGCCTCACTTGGAGGCTCTAAGGAGATAAATTGGTTACTGGAGGCAGGACACATACTCACTCCCTGTGAGACATTACTGACAAAGAGTTTGATGGACCTGTGCTGATGCAGCCAGAGCCCTGGGACCTGAAGGAAACCCATGGGGACCCTTGCCAGCACTGAGATGCTTCCACTGACAGTGGATCCACAAGACTTTTCACCCACCTGGTTTGTGATCTTCCTGCATTCGTCATCATTGAATGTGTTGTTTGAGCTGGAAGAGGAATTTATAGATTGGTATAGGACAAATGGGCTAATATCGGATGTATGGACTTGATCTGGACTGGGATATTTTCTCAATGTTCAATTGCTCTTGCATATACACCTATTTCTTATACACATATAACCGCCTCGATTATTTTTTTTCTCTAGTCTATCTAGACTAGCACACCATTCAACTGTATGGATCATAACAATGGATAACCTTGAGAAAAGTGGGAATTCCAGAATACTTCATTGTGCTCACACAGAACTTGTACATGGACCAAGAGGCAGTTTTGTGAATAGAGTAAATGAATATTGCATGGTTTAACATCAGAAAATGTATGTTTCAGAGTTGTATACCCACATCATACAAAATCAATCTGTATGCTAAGCACATAATTAAAGAAATGAGTTTATGTGAAATTAAATTCAGCATCAGGATTGGAGGAAGGTTTATAACCACATTTCAATATGCAAATGACACCACCTTGCTTCCCGAAAGCAAGGAAAACTTGAAGCACTTGCTGATGATCAAAGATTTCAGTCTTCAGTATGACTTACAACTCAGAGTAACTGTAAGGAAAAACAAAATCCTCACCAATAGGTAACATCAGGATAAATGGAGAAGGTTGGAATTGTCAAGGATTGTGTCGTGCTTGGAGATGTAATCAGTGCTCATAAAAGCAGCAATGAAAAGATCAAAAGATGAGTCACATTAGGTAAATCTGCTGCACACAAGCAAGGATGTTGATTTGAGGACTAGCATACATCTGACCAAAACCATGATATATTCCAGGGATCCTCCAACTTTTTAAACAGAGGGTCACTTCACTGTCCCTCAGACCTGTTGGAGTGGTGGACTCTAGGTTAAAAAAAAACTATGAACAAATTCCTATGCACACTGTACATATCTTATTTTGAAGTAAAAATACAAATGGTGCAAAAACACCTGGTGGGCCGGATAAATGTCTTTGGCGGGCCTCATATGGCCCGTGGGCCGTAGTTTGAGGATGTCTGATATATTCCATTGCCTAATGTGCATGTGAAAGTTGGACATTGAATACGGTGCTGGAAATGAATTTTTAAAGAACCATGTACTGCTAAAAGGACAAATGAATGTGTCTTGGAATAAGTATGGTCAGAGTGTTCATTAGAGGAAAGATGGCAAGACTCTCTGTCTTACATACCTTGGACATAATGTTGGAAGAGACAAGTCTCTCACAAAGGGCATCATGCTTGATAGCATAGAGGGACAATGTAAAAATAGGAAATCCATCTAGTAAATGTTCTGACCTAGAACTATAAAAATGGACTCAACCATGGGAACAACTGTAAAGATAGCTCAGGACCGGGTAGGATTTCCTTCAATTGTGTATAAAGTCAATATGGGTTGAAGCCTACTCATAGACACCTATCATCAACAACAACACATTTCCCAGAACCCCTGGCAGTGACTGTCCTTAGAATCTGGTGGGTGTAGGATCCATTACAAAGCAAAGTGTGTATGTCGGTGGTGAGAAACACCAAGATTGGCTATCCCTGATAGGAAAGGATTTCTTTCTCCTAAGATTCTTAATAAAATTCTCTTTTGGTGCTCCATGTCACTCAAAAGTACATATTTCTTTCAGTAAAACAAAAATTTGAATTCTGAAAACATAAGGTTTGGGGTCTGTCTGTCTAGAGATCTTAAATGTCCTTTTTGATGATTAATGTAGTGACAAACCTCTGAAATCTGTTATTCCCCACATAATAAATCATATGATTTTCTGATTCAAAATGACCAACACTAGTCCATTCAATTCACTAATGCCTAGAATGTCAATCTTTTTGCCTTCCACTTCATTTTTGACAGCTTCCAATTTTTTTTAGATTTATAGTTTGTACATTCCAAGTACTGATTATTGTTTCCAGTTCTTTCTGTGCAGCTTGAGTTATAAAGGTTTTACTTCAGAAAGACACATTAATATGATGAAAATAAAATGTCTTGCCCTGTCCAATGGCTCCCTTCACCCACTTTTCTGTTGTCCGTCCCCAGGGAGGATGTTATATGTAGATCCTTGTAATCAGTTCCCCCTTTCCACACCACTTTCCCTCCACTCTCCCAATATCGCCACTCACACCACTGGACAGGGAAAGAGATGAAAAATTAATAATTTATAAATTATCAAGGGTTCATAAGAGAGAGGAGAGCAGGGAGGGAGGGAAATAAATGAGGACCTGATGCCAGGGGCTTAAGTGGAAAGCAAATATTTTGAAAATGATGAGGGCAATGAATGTACAGATGTGCTTTACACAATTGATGTATATATGGATTGTGATAAGAATTGTATGAGCCCCTAATAAAATGATTAAAAAAGAAAAGAAAATGTTAATATTTATTTATTGGGCAAAGTATATATTTATGTTTAGAAGTATGGGTGTGTTTCTAGTTTGGCCATTCATAAAGGCAACAAAAGATAGGGCAAAACTCAGAAGCTCTAATTTATCACTTCAATAAGTTATCAAAGTTAAAAATGCATAAAGGACAAAATAAACTAGATGATTGTGATTTCTAATAATGAAATGCACATCTATGGACTTAGCAAAAGAGTTAATGGAGAAAACATACATTTGAAAACCAAACCAAGCAAAAAACAACAAACCCCAAATATTTGGTACTAGACATCCAGCAACAGTCCAATCACAAAATATATTTAGAAAATGTTAACACCTTAAAAAAATTGCAAGTCAAACAACTAAAAATAAGCAGAATATATGAACAAATATTGCTCTAAGGCATCTAACACATGAAAAGAAATGCCTGTGGTTATTAATCACTAGATGACTATATCTCACCCTACAATAATAGCAAAGTGTGATGAGTCAGAAAACAAATGCTGGCAAAAATGCAGAGATCGAATTTTCATTGATTCTTGGTGTGACTGTAAGATGGTGCAACTACTGTGAAAAAGGCATGGTGCCTCCATAAAAGTTGAAAATAGTTTTCGGCACATTGACTTCTGAATGGATTTGTGCCATATGGCAGTCTCCTGCTTGCGCTTGGTGGATTTTGGTGTTCTGACCACAGTGCACTGGCAAGGATTTTCCCCTGCGTTGGGTGTCTTATGGCATATTCTTTGAGTTTTCCTTTGTTGGGGAAGACTCTTTCTCACCATGTATCTTAAGAGATAGTTTGGCACGATAGATAGAGGAATGCAGGTTGACAGGGTTTGTTTGTTTGTTTGTTTTCAGCTTTTAGAAGATGTTACTCCCTCTCTCCTCCTCTTCATGGTATCTGCTGATCGGTTTGAGCATATTCTTCCCTGAACTCCATTGTGTATGACTGCCTTTTTTTCTCTTGCTGCCCTTAACATTTTCTCTTTTTCCTCAAAGTTGGATAATTTAACTGTTATATGCCTGAGTGTGCTCTTCCTGGGGTTTAGTCTAATTGGTGTCCTCTCTGCTTCCTGTATGAATGTCTGATTTTCATTCACTAAGGTGGGGAAGTTTACTTCCAGGAATTCCCTCACCAATTTAGTTGTTGACCTATTCATTGTGTCTTCTTCTAGAAGACCAATTACTTGAATATTGTTCTCTTCATAGCATCTGTCATTGTTCTCAGGTTTTCTTCTGAGTCTTTGATTATCTTGTTTGACTGTCATTCCCATTTGTTGAAGTCTGCTTGATTGTCCTCGAGATTACTGGTACAATTATCTGCCTCTTCTAATCTGTGGGGGGGGGGGAGTGGGAGGGGGGATCCATTATTTTGTGTTTTGTTTCTGTTACCTCATCCACTAGTTCTTGTATTTCTCTTTGGTGTGTGAACTTCATCCCCTCTAGTGAGGACTTCATCACCTCTATCACTGCATCTTTATTCTGTTTTGTGTCCCTCCTATCCTGTATTACTACAAGCAGCATTCTGAAGATTTCTTTTTGTTGAAGATAAACATCAAATTACTTCTATGAATGTTGTTAAGTTTAGGATTTCATCTGCTTTTGCATTTTGTTGTTCTTGTATTCTTGTATTGGAGTTTTATAGTTGGGTGTCATAAAGGCATCTTTCATCATAATATAAAGCAAATATAGTATATTGTCTATTTCTCAGAAATAGTTTTCCATTATTCTTTATTTTAGGTTTGAGAATTATAAGTTTCCATTTTTCATGATTAAATTACTCATAGAGCTCTTGTCTCACTTTTTTACCTATGTTACTGACTATTTCAGTATTGACATGCATGTAAGCACTGGTTATATCACCTCATTTCTCCAATAATAAGTTTTCTCACAAATGTATATTTTTGATATTTTTCTGAAATCATTGTGAGATAAGTTGTTATAGAAAACAACAGCTTCACTGTTCTTATCCTTAGTCTAAGGCAATGATCAGGAAAACAAAGCTCTGGAGAAAGACATTCTAGGTCAGCTCTGGAGGAAGGTCTTTGGCTCCTGTCAAAATGTGGTATCCCAGCATTCTTTAGAGATCATCATCTGTCTTGAAATGAATCTTACCATAATCTAGGAAATTCTCCTCATAGAGATCCCAGGCCCAAAAATATGTTGGATTGCAGGTCTTCTCTCCTCTTTCTCCATCTCTGCTGACTTCTCTCTCCTTTCACCTTTTACAATGTAAAATATGATCCAGGCCACAATCTAGGGAAATATTACAGGAATCAGGGTTGTGACCTGAGTAGTGATTTTACATGGACTCATCCCATTACAACTGATTGATCATATCAAATCATATCATGAACTTGATTACATCATTACATAACTGCCAAACCACTATCACTGATGGCCCAACCAAGATGACATATTTTCAGACAAACTGACTGCCATTGAGCCAACTCTGACCCAGAGAGATTCTAGGGTTTCTGGGGCTGTAAATCTGTACTGGAGCAGAAAGCCTCATCTTTCTACTATGGAGTAGCTGGTGGTTTTAAACTGCTGACCTTGCAATCAGCAACTAAATGCATAATACATTATATCATTAGGGTCCCTTGACACATATTTCACAGGGCCACAATTTAATCCATGAGAATGTCTTTTTCCAGCGATGATTAATATCTCCTGATTGCATGTTAATAGTACATTAAATAAAGCTTTGCCATCCTTACTTCTAAGAAGCTTTCTGGATGCACATCTTCCAAAACATATTTGTCCGTTCTTCTGGAAGTGTTATATATTTAATATTCTTTGCTGACACTATACATCAACTGCATCAGATAGCTTAAGTTACTTTCCCAGAAATTCACAAGGTAGGAAAAGAAAAGACCATTTATAATGAATGCAGTAGAATCTTTATACATTTATCTTAATTTTTTAAAAAAATTCTATGTAGTAAATATTTAAGGCTTTGCTCTTTCTATCTTCAATCTCAATCTTCTGTATGAGTATCACCTACTGAAGACAAATGTGCATTACTAATAAGAAAAGGTTTAAATGAATTATAATGTAAACCTTTCAGGCTATGGAAAAACCAAACACGTTTCCACAGTGTCCATTCTGACTCCTGAAGATGCTATATGAGATCAGCAGCAGTACTACGGTATCCAATAGCCAGAATCACCAACACTGTGAAATCACCGAAATCAATGCAATCTCTATTGAGGCGAGAACAGTTTAGGTGTTTACATTTTTTGGACTCGTTGTTGTTGTTGTTGTTGTTGTTAGGTGTCGTTGACTTGGTTCTGACTCATAATGACCCTGTGTACAGCAGAATGAAACACTGCTGGTCCTGTGCCATCCTCATAATTGTTCTCATATTTCAGCCCATTAAATAGAAGATTAAATATTCATCAAACTATCAGGGTGATCTTTTTGTCAGATTATAATTAGTGTTTGCTATAAAGTTATAATTAACTGATTGATTTTACTTATATACAGTAGGAATGCTTTGTTTGACACATCAGGTTACATTTATATAGTAGATTACAAGGATTGAGCCATATTAATATTGACACATTAATTTAGCAAGCATTGCACTCACATTCATTTGCTGCGATGGAGTCAATTCTCAATTATAGAGACCCTGTAAGATGAGATCTTACATGATTCTAAAGCATAGATTCTAAAGCCGTAAACCATAAAGAACCATCTGCTATTATTATATATCATAGTCAAACAAGTGATACAAAATCCTGGGATTATGATTCCAGAAAATGCTCTTACTATCATATATAGATGAATATATGATTCATTAGCTCTGTCATTTTCACATATTTTATAAAACAATATATGAGTAAAGCTTTACTATGTGAGTAAGTACTAAGTAAAATTAAGTGAGCAAACAAAAGAATATAAAAACCAGGTTCAATCCCAACACGTGGTCTTATCTGTATCACCAACAGATTTTTTAACCCTAAATTGATGAATTGTTTATTTTAACAATATTTTGTTAATTTTTTCATTTAGCTGACTTTAATATGGCAATAGATATCATAGCCCCTTTGAATTCATTGTAATCAGCATTTAATATAATTTGGTAATACTGAAAAACATTCATTTTAATTCACCATAACATTAATTGTTCAGTATATTTAAAACTTTCTAATATTCCTTGGTATATAAAAATTAATGATGAGCAAAAAAGTAAAGTCTTCAAAAGTTTATTTAAACAAAAGTCATTAGTAATATATTCTCCTATAGAGCCTATAATTTTAAATATAAAATTTAGTTAGTAGTTTATTTCATTTAATGCTTAATGTTGAGATAAAAAAATCCAAGTAGCATAATAATCAAATTTTGAAAGCAGAAACATTTTTTTAAATACATAAAGAATTTTGTTTCCAGGGATGTATTACACTTTACATTTCATGGTTTACAGCTGTAGTATTCTTCCCTGTACAACACTGATGGCAAGATATCTCCCGCTTAACGTTGGCCCTTCCAGTCATATTTCTATTCTGACTCCCCTGGCTTCTTCAGGCCAATGACTACTTTAGAATCATTCCACTTATAGCTCATGCTCACTTCTTAATCAAAGAACTAATTTAGAAAAATAGATATAAATATTACATTTTAATTAATAGTCCAGATTGGATGATAATTTATGTGGTGAAGCAATTTTGACTAATATTATTTTCATAACTCTGTGTTCTGCATGATATATTGCTGCCTTCATGTTGATTATAATACAGAAGGCTAGAAGTATATAAATTTTAACTCATTTTCAAAATATGTTTCCCTTAGAAGTGTAAGAAAAATTCATAGTAAATTGAATAAATATATAAAAAATTGATGCTAACATCATCTATAAATTAACTACTTATAGATGTAACTTTTATTAAATTTGAAAACTTTTTTCATATAATTATTAATTAAAATCAATAGCCTTAACCAGTACTTTAATGAACAAATTTTGGTATAATTTTAATATTTTATATAAAATTTTTAGTAATTGTATTCCTATTAATTTATAACTATTTATTTCACTCTTGTATTTGATATTTTGTTAAATTAGAATTTTCCTTAGGAATTAATATTAGTATTTACAACCATTATATTGATTATTATACGTGTGTGTATTGATATATATATGTATATATATATATATCAACATTTTGTTGGTTTTGTGCTATATAACTAATTTCAAATTGTGAGGACCTTATATGAGAAAGAGGAATTGACTCATGGGTTTTCTGTGGTGTAATGGTTATTGACTTTTATTGACTCAGCATACAGATTGAATCAATGTAGTGAAAGAATACAACTATGATGTATCTTTTGTCCTGATTTTCAAAACCTTGCAGCATCTCATTCTTTTCAAACAGCGGTGTCTTAGTCCATGTACAGGCTTAACTTGAGCATAATTAAATATTCTGGAAGTCTCATTCTCTACAATGTTATCTGTACTTTGTTATGATGCACAAATATTTTTGAAAAATGAATACAACACAATCAAGTATACTCCTGATATTCTCTGCTTTCAGCTAAGAATCATCTAAAGTCAGGAATGATATTTCTCTCCATGTACTTCTTTGTGTCTGATTGAAGGTCTGTAAATTCCAGTCCAGTGTATACCTGTAACTCTTTTAAAAATTATATACAACATAATTTTATTTGCATGTATAATTAATGACACTGGTGATTTCTACATCCTGGTGATCCACTTCTATGGGTCTCTTCCAGTCAGTAGTCCAGCGGCTGTCTTTCAAAATGATCAACCTCGGCAAATGAAAGCATCCAGTACTGAATCTATTTGCTGAAACATCGCGATTGGTATTTCATAAATTCTTGGTGTTCTAGCAATTCCTTCAGCGTATCTTGGAATTCATCCTTCAGTATCTGCCGGAGACCAGCTCCAGGAGGGTTGAACTGGATACTTGAAGGAGGTGTGGAGTCGGCGAACACAGACGAGACAGACACGAGAGATATTCTGGTGGAAGCAATCTCTGCTGAGTTCTTCCAAACAGCTTTCTTTATACCATAAAGTTTTGCAGACCACTACATAAAAATAATGCTTTATGATGAACTCCAAAATCACCCTTATTGTTTCCACTAAAACATGATAAAAGGTCATTAGAAGGCCTGTACTTTTTTCTATCACTTTCTGTCCTCTTCCTGGTTCTTTCCCCCTGTACTGTTTGTCTTATACATCATATACTGTTCTTGATTGAGGTGTTCAGAAAATTTTGTTAGACTCGTATCCTACTCACTGCCCTATTTTTGCTCACAATGCTTCTTTCCTGGTTGACTAACTTAACATAATGTAACTATCTCATGTGCTACTTCAAAGCCTAATATCTACAAGCAGAGTTAAATGCTTCTCAGAGTTAAATATTTTCCTTTACAAACTCTCCCATGGTAACTGTTCCATTGTCGACCTATGTCTCTTTTATTTTTTATACTCCTGAGGTACCATGGGGAGCCAAATCCTCCTGATTCTTTGCCAAAGGCTTAATGTTTCCCAGTTTACATGTTTTCTATTAATGTTAACCATTCTCTCTCCTTCTATGTAAGCCCTGTCCAAAGTAAAGGGGCATCAGTTGGGGGAGGCAGTCTACAAGGTTCTCTATATTGGGGAGGCCAAAAGAGCCTCCCACTACCTAATCTGAATGGAATCCAGGATTTTTCTGTGGGTTTCATTTTCTCCTCTGACCTCAACTTTGGGGTATCTTGCTCACTCAATTCCCACATATCCTCTTCAGACTTCCCAAAGATGTCTCGCTGTCTAAGCCTCTCCAATGTCTCAGTTAAGGAAAGCCCCGTCATATTGAAGCAAGTTTTAGATCTGCTTCCATTCGTACTTCTCAAGACTGCCCACCCATCCACTTGAGGTGCGGTAAACATGACAGTGCACAAAATTCTCAAGAATGGATTTAACAACAGCAAATATTTGAGGGATGTAGGAAACCCTCCCTGGGAAGCTCTGCTCTGCAGAAGCTTCTCCCACCAGGCTGGAGCTTTGCTAGACATCATGGCTGGGATGGCTCCCAACAAGTATCCTAGTTCTTAATTGTATGCTGTGTCCTGAAATGTTTGAATGTTGACCAATTCTTTTTAATACAGTGACTCTATACTCCTTTAATATTCTTATGATGATTCTTCCATCATTCAATCTTTTTCTATACCCACTGGCATTGAGTTGATTCCAATTGCAACTCACGTTGAATATATAGACAGAGAAGGATTCGCCCTTTACATTTCTGAGACTGTCAATCTTTACAGGAGCAGAGAACCTCAATTTTCTTCAGTAAAACTGTTGATGGTCTATAACTGTTGAAATTTGTAATGTTCAATGTATAACCCATTACATCATTGCTTTGTTTATAGAATGCTTCAACTTGGGAACTACAGATTTGCTCTCATGCCCTAGTTTAATTTTCTTCAGTTTTAAATTTAACTTACATAATTGCAAGTGATAGTCTATTCCAGTTCCCCCCTGACTTTGTTCTCTCTGATTACCTTGAACTTTGTGACAGTCTGTTTCCACAGATATAGACAATTAGATTACTCTGTATTCCATCTTGTGAGGTCCATGTATAATTAATAATCACTGTTTCCGTTGCTCAAAAAAAGACATTTTCAACAAAGAATGGTGGTCCAGAAAAATTCAGTTATGTGACCTCCCATGTCATTTTTATCTACAATAATATATTTTCCAACTGTGATCCTTGTTGATATCCAACTTTCACATGCCAAACACAAGTCATTATCAATGCATTTAAATTATATGTTTAATCAATTTCCAACAGTGAAACTTGTTTAGGAATATTCAGTTTATTCATCTTTGATATTAGTGTCTCATGTGCAAGTTTGAATATTAGTTATACTTAATAAAATTCTTCTTTGTTTGCATGAGAATATTATTCTACTACTGGTAATGTTTTACTTCAGCTACTGAAATGCTCTTATTGTTGTGCTGCATTTTGAAGATGAATGCAATGCCATTTATCTTTAACAGATTATTCTTATCCTAGCTGTGAGGTGCCATTGGGTCGATTCTGACTCACAGCAGCCCCCTTTACAATGAGGGAAACACCACCTGGCCTTGTGCTTTCCTCACCACTGCTCTCATGTTTGAGCCAGTCCAGGCACATGGCCATCACTGTGTCAATCCATCCTGTTGACCATCTTCCCCTTTTTGTCTGTCTCTCTGATTTACCAAGCATAATGTCCTTTCTCAGGAACTGATCTCTCCCAATAATATGTTCAAAGGATAGGGCACAAAATTTGACCCTCCTGGCCTCTAAGGAGCACTCTGGCTGCATTTCTAAGAATTGTTTGGGTATTTCGCTAGTCTATAATACTTTCAATATTTTCACCAACACTGTAGTTCCACTGCTTTGACATTTCTTTGGTCTTCCTTTTCAATGTCTAACTTTCACATGCATAGAAGACAAGGGAAAGGGTCCTGGCTGGGGTCAGACATTGTTTAGTTCACAAAGTAAGATCCTTGCTTTTTAAACTTTAAAGAGGTCTTGTGTAGTAGATTTACCTAATGCAAAGCATTGTTTGATTTATTGAATGCTGCTTCCATGAGTAGTGTTTGTGGATCCAAGCAATAAAAAATCCTTGATAATGTCAATATTTTCTCTCTGTATCATGATATTATCTATTCCATGGGTCCAGCTGTAAGGATTTTGGTCTATTTTACATTAAATTGTCATCTGTACTGGAAACTGTGATCATTGATCTTCATTTAGCAAATACTTCAAGTCCTCTTCATTTTCAAAAAGCAAGATTGTGACATCTGTTTATTATAAATTATTAATCCTTCTTCCTCTCATAATGCTGCATTCTACATCATCTGATCGAGACTCTGATTATTAATTCAACATACAGATTGAATAAATATGGTGAGAGGATACAACTCTGATTTACAATTTTCCTTATTTTAAATCAATGTTCCCCTCATTACTTGATCCATCTAGAGGTTCTGCTTGAGCACAAGGTAGTGTTTGGGATTTCCTGAATCTTCTCAGATTCGTCCAGTTTGTTATGATCCACACAGTTGAATGCCTTTGCACAGTCAATAAAACACAAGGAGTCATCTTTCTGGTGTTCTCTGCTTTTAGCCATGATTCCTTTGACATTGTCTCCCATTTCCTTTTGATTTCAACCATAACCTCTGGTAAATTGTTGGCTAATCTTCAGCAAAATTTCACTTCCATGTGATATTAATCATATTGTTCTATAATTTGAAACTTCTAGTGGATGACCTTTCTTTGGAAGGGGTACAATATGGATCTCTTCAAGTCAGTTGGCCAACTAGTTGCCTTTTATATTCCCTAGAAAAGATGAGTAAGAGCTTTCAGTGTTTCCTAAGCCTGTTGAGACCCTTCCACTGGTGGTGTTCCATCAATGCCTGGAACCCTGTTTTGACCTCAGTATAACTTGAACTGCTTCTTTCAACACCCCTATTTCTTGTTCATATATTGCCTCCTGAAATGGTGGAATGTAGACAGCTCTTTTGGTACAGTGGCTCTGTGCATTCTTTCCATTTTCCTTTGCTGCTTGCTCCATCAGTCAATATTTTGCTCATAGAATCCTTCAGGATTGCAACTTGAGGTTTGAACTTTTCTTCCCTTCTTTCAGTTTAAGATGTACTGACTGTGTTCTTTATTTAAATCTCTAGATCTTTGCACTTCTCATTATAATAGTTGACTTTGTTTTCTTGAACTGCCTTTTGAAATTTTCTATTCAGCTCTTTGATAGTATTATGTGAGTTTTGTTGTTTTGGGTTTTTTTTTGGCTCAACTATTTATGGAAGCAGAGTTCCATTTTTTTCTTCTATAATGTACCTCATAGGTTAAATGACTGTCCTTTTGGCTAACAGCTGAGCAATGGGACATTATACAATGAAAATTCCTAAGTATATATTGTAAGCATGAATGTACCAGTAAATGAGAGTGATTACCACAACACTTGCATTCTAAGACTGAATTTTATTCTTTTTGTCATTTATATTAAATATTCTATGTAAGGAATTTCTGGTTTTTGAGCAGCATATATCTGTACGTCTACTTCAAAGTGACAAGCCATTAGAGGAATAGAAAGTACTGCATTTTTCTGTGTCTTTCTGATCTTTTTATTCTTACAGCAGAGACAATGGATTATTTAACACTATGGCATTTCTAGTCAAAGTCTAACTTCCAGCAAACAACCTTTCCCTGCATGGGTCTGGTAAGGAGTTTATGGTAGAATTCACTTCTTAGTAATTGTGATGAGGATCTCCTGCTGTGGCCTCCTGCTGTGTATACATGGACCTCCTGAGAATCAGGAGAAGCAATATCACTCCCAGCAAGAGCCAGTAGTGGAGCGCATCCTCTGGACCCAAAATTCTCCTGCATCCATCAGACAGACAGCTCTCTATGTCATCAGAGGAGCAACAGAAGACTTGAAGCTGGACCAAGGAAGAGAGTGTTGGGCTTCCCAACTTATGGAGAAATATAAGATGTGTGCTTTTGTACAGGAAGCTAGCCTTCAGAACAGGGTGCCTTTGGGTACTTATTATGGGGAATTATTCTGGCTGACCCTCTATGGAGGAGCTGAGTGCCTGTTCTGAATCTGACTGGTGTGGCATGTCCTGGGAAATTGAACTTGGCAATTTGGACCTGAAGTTTAGGTTTACAGCAGAGTGGCATGCCCCTTACTCATTTATTAGTAGACCTGAAACTTTGTATTAAGTCCTCATAAACAAGTACACTAAGCTTTTCTCATTGACATTACAGTTTTTTTTAACTTCCTTAATAAACCTTTTCATGGATTTTCTCTGTGAGTTCTGTCATTGAAATAACTATGAGAAATTAGAGAGGCAAAATAAAGAACACTAAAACAACACACCCTCTAGCTCATGTATTTCCTTAGTTACAATCGTAGCTCATAAGCTGTGCTTAATCTTACGGTCAGCTTTCTCCTGAAATTCTTTTTGCCCAGAAAGTATTAATGAACACATTACCAAAATCACAATAACACACTAACTTCCAACAGGTCAATTTTTACTCATAGTGGTCCTATATAGGATGTATGAAGCTATAAATCAAGAACAGACAGAATCATCATTCTCCAACAGAATGACTGGTGGGTTAGAAACATAATACTCACCTCTTACCCATAATTCATAAGCTTGATAAAAAAGGATTAATGCAGTATAAATTCTGAGAAAAGACGAACAGCAATGAACAAAATAAAGGAAAACACGTTATAGACAATGACCACCAAAGGGTGCCTCATGGAAACAGTGACATGCTCTCTCAGAAGAGGTTGGGGATAAAATTGATACATCAGTTACATATATTCACACACAGATGTCTTGTTTACATATAACACTGAATATGTGCATATGTTTATATATAAAATATGTAAATTCCTACACAGTTGTTACAAAAAGTCTAAGTAAATGAGGAAATGTTAGATTCCTCCCAATTCTTTCATATTAGTACAATTAGTCATAAGACAATGAAATGACTCAGGTAAGTTTATTAAACTTAATAACAGAGAACTTAATAAAGTGGAACTCTTTTATAGTTTATGTAAAACCTCTTTCCACTACAGAGCCATTTTCAAACCCAAGCTTCCAAATGGGTGGACTTTATGAGAGTTAATGGATTATATTTTCAGTATGCTTTCTCATCACATAGTTCTTTGGGCTATGAAATTAAATATTGTTCATCCTATTTATATTTGTTTAACTGTATAAGACATTGCAAAATTCAGTTACACAGTAATTTTAAGCATAATCACCCACAATTATTTAACCTTATGTAAATCATAGTCAATGTTTTAGGGCCCCTCATCCATATATAGCTAAATATACATAGATAATAGAGTCAACATTTAAAAGCTTTAAATAATAATTTGTTTGTCTCTTACTTAAAGAGTAGTATTTCAGTAGCTAACATGCAGAATATCATATGGAATAAACTATGACAATCAAATTGAATAAACTATGATAAAAGCAAAATAAAATAAAATAAATCCTGTTGATGGGCTTATAGAACTTTATATTTAAATGTGTTTAAAACAATAAACAAGGAGTTCTTATGCTATTATCAAGTTGCTTGATATCATTTTCATTGCTCAGGAGAAACAGAAAAGCAAAATTTTATATCCATATCTAGTATGTGTGTGTGTGTGTTTTAGGAAGTAATCCTAAAAGTATGATTACTCAAATTGCATAAATGTTTCAGAAGTTTTAATGTACATTACACAATTCATTTTTTTCCAAAAGGTCTATATTATTTAGAACCTCATACATATGAAAGTCTTTAAAAACATGCATATCCATTAAATTTAAAGAGGCCTACCATTTTAAAAAGAAACAGAAAGTCATATACTGCATTTTGATGATAATTTTATAAAATCCATCACCTAGCTAAGAACTCAATGGCATGATTATCACATTTTTCTCATATACACACAAAAACATGTATGATTCTATGTATCCAAGGAGGAGCCCTGGCGGGGTAATGATCTCATGCTGTGCTGTAAACCCCATTGTCTGCAGTTCAAAACAACTACAGCTCTGCTGGGGAAAGAGTGACCTTTCTACTCCTGTAAACAGTTAGCAGTCTCAGAACACAAAGGGGTTATTATGAGTCAGTATTGACTCAATGGCAGCAAATTTATGTATTCAAACTTTATTTTATCTTTAAAAGTATGACTACTTTTATCATATATAGGCTTATTTATTAAATTCAGTTTTTCTTGTAATTAATTACATGAACTCTATGATGGAGGTAAGGGTATCACTGATTTAAAATTTAATACACAAATAAAAATTATACATAATTAAAATCTACAAAGTTATGATTGCATTCTAAGAAAACTTATGTAATGTAATACCTATATCAATAATATGGACCACTAGTTTTATAATCATTTATTTGTATTGTGCTCATGCAGAACTTGTATATAACTCAAGAGGCAGTTGTTTAAACAGAACAAAGGAATGCTTCATAGTTTAAAATCAGGAAAGCTGTGCATCGGTGTTGTGGCCTCGCACTGACCTTACTCAATCGGTATGCTGAGCAAATAATTGGAGAAGCTGGATTATACAAAGAGGAATGTGGCATCAGGATTGGTGGAAGGCTCAGTAATGATCTGTAATATGAAAATGACTCAACCTCATTTGCTGAAAGTGAGAAGGACGTGAGCACCGGCTGGTGAGGGTCAAGGCATGTAGCCCTCAGTGCACAGAAAGACACTGTACTTCAAATCTACACTCAGTGTAAAGACCCAAATCCTAACAACTGGACTCCAATGTGATTTCACCCCCAACATAGCCAAGTTCAGGTCACTAAAATATTGTCAACATATTGATAAGCGATTTGTCATGGCAAGTTGTATATAGTATGTTTAATGTATAGAACAAATGACATCTAACAGGTAATATTAATGGAGAAAATATTGAAGTTCTTCAAAGGTTTCATCTATGATCAATGCCCATGGAGGCAACAAAAAGATTGAAACACTGCATTACACTGGCTAAATCCTACACAAAATCTCTTTTAATTGTTGAAAAGCAAGGATGCTATTCTGAGGATTAAGGTGAACCTGACTCAAACCATGGTATTTTCAGTTGCTTCCTGTACATGTGAAAATTAGACATTGACTAAGGAAGACTGAAGGAGAATCAATGTATTTGAAACATGGTGCTGATAAAGAATACCCCAAAACTGTGGACTGCCAAAAAAGAACAACCCAAATCTGTCTGGGAAGAACAGCCAAAAGGCTCCTTAGAAGCAAGGAAAATAAGTCTTCAGCTCTTGTACTTTGGACATGTTTTCAGGAAAGATCAGTCCCTGCAAAAGGAAATGATGTTTGGTAAAGTAGTTTTTAGGTGTGATCATGCTGGATCCGACTCGTAGTGACCTTATGCACAAGAGAAGCAAACACTACTTGTGCTTCGCCATCCTCACAAGGGTTGCTATGCCCCTTGTTGAAGCCACAGTGTCAATCAATCGCCTTGAGGGTCTTCCTAGCTTTTGTTTCCCCACTACTTTACCAAAATGGTCCCCATGACGTCCTTCTCCAGGGACTGCTCTGAGCTGACGGCATTTCCATCGCATTTAAGATGAAACCTCACCATTCTTCCCTCCAAGGAGGGCTCTGAGATTACTTCTTCCAATACAGATTGGCTTTTCCTTTTATCAGTCCACGGTACTTTCGGTATTCTTTTCCAACACTATAATTCATATGTATGGATTCTTCTTTGGCTTTCTTTGTTTGGTCTTCTTTATTTAGAAAAAGACATGGCACAAGGGATATCACTGTTGATATCAGAGACACTTTGTCTGAAAGCAGAGAATACCAGAAAGATGTTTACTTGTGTTTTATTGACTGTGTTAGTTACATAATCTGGTGGCAATTTGGGATTTGAGAGGATTCAGAGTGAAGGATTGGAGTCTAGTCTATCAATCGGGTCATATCCAATGAGGTCTTTCTGTGGTCCTTCTCCTGAGAATTCTGGGAAATCCTGATTTTCCTTCTTAGAGGAGGGAGACACGTTCACTCTCTCTCAACTCTGTGAGACATCCCTGAGGAGATGCCACATGGACCTACTCCTGCCAGCACTGATGCATCCAGAAACCTGGAGCTGGAGAAGCCACATGGATATCCCTGCCAGCACTGAGATGCTTAGAATGCCACTAGATCCAAAGACTCTGTACCCACTAGCCTGTGATTGTCCTCCTTTTGGGGTCATTGCATGTGTTTTGTGAGTATGAAGAGGGCTTTATAGATTGCTAACGGGCATATGGACTAATATCAGACTTATGGTCTTAGACAGGACTGGGTTGGGATGTTTCTTATTGTACAATTCCCTTTATATAAAACTCCGTCTTATACACATGGGAGTTTCTATGGATTTGTTTCTCTAGTCTACCCAGATGAACACATTGACTAGATTAGGCTCTCAACTGTGTACAGTATGAAGAACTGTACATAACCTTGAGAATAATTGGAATTCCAGAACACTTCATTATGTTAATGCATATTTATACATGAATCACGATGTAGTTGTGCAAATGGAGCAAGAGAATACTGCATGGTTTATGATCAAGGAAAGTCTTCAGTAAGGTTGTATACAATCATGCTATCCTAATCTAATCTGTATGCAGAGCAATAAATTATAGAAGCTAGCTTCAATGAGGAATAGTGTTTCAACAGTATTGGAAGGAGGCTTATTAACAATCTTTGATATGTAGATGACACAACTTTGTTTGCTGAATTCTAAGGAGGACTTGAAGCACTTGCTGATAAGGATCAAGTATTGCAGCTTTCAGTGTGGTAAAGAAGAGAGACTGGTCCTGGATGAGACAGTGATTCGTTTTATTGTTCATAAGCTCTCTCTGAGGTGGAACTCACCTGAGAACGCCTACCACCACCACCACCACCACCACCACCACCACCACCACCACCAGCAACAACAACAATTCTCTGACACTTAGAAAACACTCAGCTTTTTCAAGTAATTCTGGCCAATTGTTTTATGTACAATTTCCAATAATACAAAAAGTTAAATAAGTTCAGACATCCATATCTAGAAAATTCTCTACTCCTAGAATTAGCAGTGTGTTTGGAAATAGCTATACAGGAGCTAATTTGTCACATTTTCATCCTTTTTACAAATCAGTTGATAAATATAGGTATTATTAAAAATTGAGCTACACAAAGACACAATCAAATCTATTGTGTAGAAAACAATAAATGTTCAAAAGCCATTGTTGATGATTCATCTCAATGATCCCATTACACTTTACTATCATATATGCTTTATTTATTATTTTTATCCAGATGGTAAAAAAATATAGAAAACTTGCCATTACAATTCTCTTACCCACACGATGACCACATATTAGTAACCTGTGCTTGATTATGTTCGATTTGTATTTTCCAAAGAAATTACAAAGTGCTACAAGTCTAGTCTTATCCCACCTCAGAGAAACAGCCAAACATTTACTACAAAATTATTGCACATGTTGCACCATCTTTACAAAAATATTTTCTGTTTATTTAGTTATTGGGCAGAAGTTTCTATATTTTACAGGAAAAAAAACAAACAAGCTATAATCATTCATGTTACAGTGGAAAGGGTTTCTGAGAATATATCATTAGTATAATAGCTACCTAAGAAAACAATGAAAAGACATATAACTCAGATACAGGAGGAAAGCTTATATTTCTTGAAATTATATTAGCAACCAGCACTCGAATGCATAAAAATTTGCTAAAGGAAACAGAATGTGATAACCTACTTTATTAGAGAAACTTAAAAAAATTGAGTCAACCTTAAATTTGGTCTTTTTTTTTTTTTGCTTTGAGATTTGCACCTTGTATTGAGTCAATGTGCTCATGATGATCAAAAACAAATAATTAGAAATACTAAAAATCTGAAGACACATATCAACCCTATTGGAAAAGATGGCAGCTGAGTTTTTGCCTATCCTACTGCAGGTACGTAGTAACTAAAGTGTTATATTCTATTCTGAAAGCCAACTTTGGTATGAACATAGTCTACAATGATAAAGACACAATTTTCATCTACTAAATAGAATACATCATTATTCCTTTGGTTACTTTTTTAGTTTTACAAATATACATTTTAACATATAATGTGTGGCCCACATATAGTTCACAATTTTCCGGTAATCTCAACTGAAAGCATTTGAAGAAAAGGATACTGAAATAACTGTTATCCTATTGAGAATTTGACCCAAAGCTCATGTCTTGGGACATGGCCTACAAAGAAATAAGATAATTTGTGACAGATAAGTTATATATGTGCACACACACATATATAAATAGATAGATAGATAGATAGATAGATAGATAGATAGATAGATAGATAGACCACGTAGTTGTTATCATGTGGAAAGAGAGTGAATGTAAAATAAGACTTAGTTACTTGTCCTGACTGGCTACTTATCCATGATACAGAATCAGATGATTTTCTTCTTCATGGTACAGAATTAGATGATAAATTGAATACGTCTAATTATCTTACACAAATTAGTATTAATTGTTTTTAAATCTTTATATAAGTATTTCAAGTGAAAGCATGTCTACAATCTAGACTTTTTAGTTGTAACTATATATAATCTCTTACAATTCATAGAAAAATCTAAACACATCCTATAACAGAAAAAGAAAATGATTTAGCATTAATATGTTCTACTAAAAGTTAAGAATTTAATACTTTGACTTAATTTTAATGCTTTATAAATAATTAGTAATCTATAAGTCCTGGTGAAGAAAATAAGGTATTAGACTTCATAAAATATAATAAACCTCTAATAAAACAAAACTTTGAATACAAAAGCTATATTATAGAGATCCTACAAAGGTAATTTTAATTCTACTGCTTGAAATTTTACTACCATTATGCCCAGAAGATTGTATGTACTTTAGATACAGAATGTTTGGGATTTTATTTGTAATGGTGTGGATTCTTCATTTATTCATTATAGTAAATGAAATTTACATATATCCCCCTTTTCTCTTTATTGCACATATGTGCAAGCACATGCTTTATTCAACCCTGCTCTTTTGATCAATGAATAATATAAGTCTTTAAGGAAGTAATAGTAAGGTGCAAAAGTTAAGTGGGTCAAACAGGCCCAGTGGAGTTAATCCTTTAAAAGCAGACCATGTTCTATGGATAGTGGCAGAAGGGAAGTTAGATTAAAAGCATGACGGGTATTTGTAAAACTGTTACTGGCTTAAAGATGGTGAAAGCCATGTCATAAGAAATATTTTCATTTCTAAAAGGTGAGAGTAGTTTCTTGTTGACAATGAACACAAATGTAAAAACTTAAGTCCTACAACCTTTAGGACTGAATGTACTCGACTGTCTGAATGTTCTCTAGAGATGCCATTTCAGGAACCCACTACAGCAGTGCCTTGCTGCCATAGTGGTTACAAATGGAGCCACAAACTGCAAGGTCAGCACTTTGAAATCCCCCAACCATTTTGTGGGAGACAAGTAAGGCTCTCTATGCCTGTAAACAGTTTCAGTCTCAGAAACCCACAAGGGCAGATCTTTTCTGATGCATAGACTCACTCTGGGTTAGTATTGAGTCCAGGTAGTGAGTTTAGTAATTTTGATTTGTTTATTTGTTTTTAACCACAGCTGATATACTTTGATTTCAGACTGGTCAAGTTCTTAACAGAGACACAGTTGAGCCAGCCTGTATTTTTAAGGTACAGAACTATGAGATGGTAAATGACATTGTTTTGGGGGTGCCAAGTTTGCATCAATTTGCACTACATTTCTGACTGAAGGTTGCTTGTTTAACTGCCTTGAGAGGCTCCACTAAAGAAACACGGCTTTACAATATGCTTCTGAAAGCCATAGGAAACCATGAAAACCTGTACAATATCAAGTATTGCCTTAAGTAAAAATCTGCTTTATAACAACTAGTTTGCTTGGATCTCTGGTTTTTCAGGCTAGATTAGCAGCTAGAGTTTAATATGAAAACATACTCATAAAATAGTCCAATGAAATACTAGACTATTGAGGTCCCATATATTAAATAAAATAATTTTTATTCCTGAAATTGTAATAGTAGGCATTATGATGAATAATTATAATGAGAAAAAAATTGGGATTTTGAAGGCATTGAAAAGGAATCTAAGTCTTTCCATAGCCGAGTACCATCAGCTTTCTTCACCACATTTACTTGTTCACCCACTTTGTCTTCAGCAGTTGTGTCGGGAAGGTGAGCATCATAGAATGCCAATTTAATAGAAGAAAGTATTCTTGCATTGAGGGAGTACTTGAGTGGAGGTCCAATGTCCCTCTGCTACCTTAATACTAAACCTATAAATATAGGCACAAAGATCTATTTCCCCATCCTCATGTATATGTATATTTGCATATGTACATGTCTTTATTCAGACTTCTATAAATATTCTCTGCCGCTCAGCTCTTTCCTCTATTTCCTTTGACTTCCCTCCTGTCCCACTATCATGCTCAGTCCCCACCAGGATTTCAACAATTCCTCTTAGTTACATTACCTTTGATCATGCCCAACCAGACCTCCCACACCCTCCTCCCCACCGATTTGGATCATTCATTGTTCCTTTGTCCCTGGGTTTATTAACACCACTACCTTTCATCCCACCTCCCTGTCTCCCATGTCCCCACGGAAGTATCATCCTGTTGTTTTCTCCTCTGATTGTTCATCCAGCCTATCTTATTTATACAGACCTGTGGAGATCATAACATGCACAACCAAGCAGCAATATACAAAAAACAACAACAAAACTATGACAAAAGCAAAACAAAACACAACAAGAAAGAAAAGCTTGTAGTTAGTTCAAGGATTTTTTTGTCTGCCTTTAGGAGTGTTTTCCAGTCCAGTCTGTTGGAGCACCATGTCCTGGCCCCAAGTACACCTTCAGCATTCCCTGGGGACCTCGCTGCTCCATTCCCTTGCTGTTCTGTTGCACCCCCTTAATGTTTTGCCTCGGTGTGGCAGGATCTGATTGGGTACAGTTCCCTCACTGTGTCTCCTGTGTTGTCCCCTGTAGGGCTATGGGTCAGTGAGGTATGTCATGTCACATAGTGGGGTCGACCATTTTGTCCTCTCTGTTGACTGGCTGCCTAATTGGGAACATCGAACTCCTGGCCTGGTGGGCTATAATGTGCTCTACTCTCTCCAATTCCTCCTTCATCTGCTCCCTTGTGCTCTGATCACATATGTCCCTCTTCTGGAGCTGTAGATTCAGTGCCATCCTTTGAAATAAATACTGCTGAGGGGAGGAGCAGGTGTCCATTTAGTAGTTGGTGTTGGGGCCAGCCTCAGAGACCTCTCCACTGGTTCCCTACTCCATGCCGGCATGTTGCATTCATATCTTGGAGCATTGGGTTGAAGTCTGGTCCCTCTTTCCCTGTGGAGACACAAACAATACCCTCTACTTGGGTTGGTTAGTGCCCTGTGCCCCCGCTACCATTTTCTTTTTTATTACTATTATTTTTTCCTTTCCCCACCTCCTTTTTAGCTGTCTACCATGTGTACCCCTATATTTGGTCTGGTCCCTGCCATATTACCTGGTCCTCACCCCAGGACAATTTGTACACCGTAGCTTTTTCCCTATGCCCCTTTTGCCTTTTTTTTTTTAAAGCTTACCTCAGCAGCCTTTAAAGTCTTTCTATATTTAAGTCAATGCTATCTTGAAGTCTGTTTTCTCTTTTTTTTTGCCCTCTGGGTGAGGTTGTTCTATGTGGTGGTCTCCTATTTATGCTTGTTGAGTGTTATTATAGCGTCTGGGGTCTTAAAAGCTTAAAGGTAAACAAGCAGCCATCTGGCTCAGAAGCAATAAAACTCACATGGAAGAAGCACACCAGCCTGTGTGACCATGAAGTGCTGAAGTGATCAATTATCAGGCATCAAAGAAGAAAACAATCATATCATTGTGTGCTCACCTCCCTGATAGGACCGCTGAAGACAGATGGGTACATACGCAAATGCAGTGAAGAAAGCTGATGGTGCCCGGCTACCAAAAGATATAGTATTGTGGGTCTTAAAGGGTTGAAGGTAAACAAGCAGCCATCTAGCTGAGAATCAACAAAGAACACATGGAAGAAGCACCCCAGCCTGTGAGATCACAAGGTGTCAACGGATCAGGTATCATCAGAACAAAAATCTTACCATAGTGATGAGGGGGGGAATGCAGAATGGCAACCCAAAGTCCATTTGTAGGCCACTGGACATCCCCTTACAGAAGGGTCTTGGGGAGAAGATGAGACAGTCAGGGTGCGATGTAGCAATGATGAAAAATACAACTTTCTTCTAGTTCCTAAATGCTTCCTCCCCACCTCTCACTGTCATAATCCAAATCCTACGTTGCAAGTCTGACTAGACCAGAGGATGTACACTGTTACAGATGGGAACTGGAAACACAGGGAATCCAGGGCAGATGATCCCCTCAGGACCAGTGGTGTGAGTGGCGAATGTCACACCCCACCCCCCCCAAAAATAAAATAAATACAAAAAGAAGAGAAAAGGAGTCTAAGTAATATGGGCATAATTTTTTAGAAAATTCAAAACTTTATACATAGTTTGGTCATGGCAATGGCCTGATTAGAGGATCAGTCATATAGTAAAGAGAGGGGGGGAAGAAAAGGAGCACTTTAAAATGAATTGAAAGAGGGAAAAAGCATCCCCAACAACCATGTTAATGAGCTATTTATACATCATTGTAAGTGAAATGTAGCCTAAAATATTTATAGTGGAACGAGGAGAATCCAGGAATACATAACTTTGGGAATACATTGCCAGGCTATAAATAATGTATATGCTTAAGTATTTCTTAAGCTGAAAGAAATGGAGAAAAATATTAAGCTTTGAGTTGCAACACTGAAACCGTGGGAAAAATATTAATTGATGTAGAAAACTTCAGAAGAAGATGGAAGAAATACACGGAGCCACTGGCCAAAAAGAATTAGTTGACATTTAACTATTTCAAGAGGCATCATATGATCAAGACCAGATGGTGCTAAAAGAAAGAATCCAAGCTGTACTGAAGGCATGAGTGGAAAACAAGGCTCCATAAATTGAAAGAATACCAAAGAAATGTTTTAACAAGTTGATGAAACACTAGAATTCTTACTCATCTATGCCAAAAATTTTAGAAGACAGCTAAATGGTCAACCAACTGAAAGACATCCATTTTCATAACCACTCCAAAGAAAGGTGACCAAATAAAATATGGAAATTATCAAATAATATCACTAATATTACAGGTAATAAAGTTTTGCAGATCATTCAACAGCAGTACATCATAAGGAGCAGCCAGAAATTATAACAAGGGCTATCATTGTTAATATCAGATGATTTGTGGCTGAAAGCAGAAAGATGTTTACTAGTGTTTCATTGAGTATGCCACATATTTGACTCTGTGGATCATAACAAATGGTGGATAGCCTTGAGAATAACGGGAATTCCAGGACACTTCATTGTGCTCAGGCAGAACCTGCACATGGATCAAGAGACAATTGTTCAAACAGAACAAAGGAATACAGCATGTTTTAAGATTAGGAACAGTGTGCAAGGGGGTGTACCATATTTATTATCATTTCACCATATTTACTCAATCTGTAAGCTGAGCAAAGACCATGAGAAACTGAACTATATGAAGAAGAACTTGACATCAAGATTTGAAAAGGTTTATTGAAATTTTCAAATGATATGACCTTGTTTACTGAGGTCAGGAGGACTTAAACATTTGTTGAGGAGGATCTAGAATTACAAAGAAAGACAAAATCCTTACAATTGGACCCCTAATTAAAACCATAGTAAATGGAGAAGATATTTACCTTGTCGAGGATTTCATTTTGCTTGGTTCATAATCAGTGCTCATGGAAACAGGATTCAAGAAATCAAATGATGCATTGCATTGGGCAAATGTGCTGCACACAATCTCTTTGAAGTTTCTAAGCCCAACGGTATCTCTTTGAGGACTAAGGTGCTCCTGACCCAAGCCACGGTATTTTCAGTCAGACACAATATTTCTATGTACAATTAGAACCACAAGATGAAACATCTGATGAATTATGGTAAGTAAAATACTTGATGAAATATTACATGAAATACAACACTGAACAAATGATGAGGATGTTTCAATAATGAAGAAAAATAACTCAGACATTGAATACTAAACAGATACTAAAACAACATTGGAAATACCTTTAAATAAAAAATATAAAAATCTTAAAGCCAGGAAATACCGCCATCAGGGTGTTCAAATAAAAAGATAAAATAGCTTGCATCTGAAAGTCATGTGCATTAAAAGCATTTTTATTATCATAAACAAAAATGTTACATTTTCAGACTAATGTAAATTGAGCAAAATATCAGGCAACCCTAACCTAAAATTATATATCTCAATTACTACTATCTAATTGATTATAATTAATGAGAGTTCTATAGAAAAGTTAATATTTCAGATGAAATGAAAAACAGCTCACTTTTAGATAGGGCATTTAGTCACGAATGAAGGTCGGGAGAAATGTTTCACAATTGATAAATACATTTTAATAGTCAGAATCAACTAGATAGCAGTGACTTTTTTTAATAGAGAAAAAGAAAATACTGTTTTAGAGAATTTTAAATATGTGTACGATTTACAATACTAAGAAATTACTTAATATGGATGAAATATCATAGAATTATATGTTTTCAAGTCTTTCATTGCTCAAGAAGTTACATTAGAATTTAATATGTTAATAATGGTGGGTAGAGAGCAGGGCAAGTTTAAAAACCTGTAGGATGGGAGACCTAACCTCAAATCAGGCAAGAAGACATGAAGGAACACAAAATAAGCAGTAAGAACAGAAATCACACTGCAATATGGGAGATATAAACATGATTGTCTTAGTCATTAAATTAAACATGAAAAGCCTTTAGAGTCAAAATAGAAAGTAAAGATAGAATGAGAAAAAGAAAGAAATATAGGCATTTATAGAAATAACTAGACAAAATATAAACATATATGAGAATCAGTATTCACAGAAGAATCAGGAAAATGTCAAACAGTGTAAGAGATGACAAAATAATAATTTATATATTATCAAGGGTTCATGAGGAAGGGGAGAGGGGGCAGGGAGGGGGAAAATGAAGAGCTGATGCCAGGGGCTTACGTGGAGAGCAAATGTTCTGAGAATGATGAGGGTAATGAATGTACAAATGTGCTTTCTACAACTGATGTACGTATGGATTGTGATGAGAGTTGTATGAGCCCCCAATAAAATGATTTTTAAAAATCAGGAAAACGATCCCATGTATTCACTTAACAAGAGGCAAGTGGAGTACTTTGAATATTTTCAGAAAAATTAGATCAGTGTAATAAAAAATGTCTTGTTTTAAAAACCTCTGATATACCCAGGTCTGTTAACATGAAAACCCTACTACTAGTACCTAACTTAATAACTTTGAACATGTCAAATTGTATTGAAATATAATACAAACTAGCAGATTTAAACCACCTGGAGCCTGCTTCACATTCCCAATGGGATAGTGACCAGTATCTGCTAAAGCTATGAAGTTAAAAATCATGTTGTTACAAGGACCCCACAATGCTGTCCTTTGGAGCCAGACCCAGACAGACACTCGTTTTCCATTGCTTTAGCTACTCTAAGGTTAAGAGCAAGTTGCAGTCTCTTCTGACATCCATCTGACGGCAGCCTCGTTGAAATAAGATGATAGCCATTTTCCTCTTGAAGGTTTGGGTTTCTTTGTTTTTCTTCCCTTTTATCTCTTTCCTAGGGGTTTCTTGACATAACACCTCTGAGACAAACCCTAAAATGAACAATGCAAAACCGAAAAAAATACAAACCACAGATACAGAAAATTTTGGAAACAAGATCAGGTCCAGCATGCACTAGAGGGGGAATCAATCGCCTATAAAAAGGTATAGTTTTTCAGGTCAGATTGATGCCTTTTGTGTTCTTTAGTACTCTCTCCCAAGCATCTCTTTAGTGACCACTGTCCTCGGATCCCTCCATTTTAGACAGTGGGAGTTCTCCAGAGTCCTCTTTCCTAGGTAACTCCATCAATGAATCGTGGGCTCCCAGTGTCATCCTTCTGCACCCCGAGTCTCACATTTAGGCCCTGATACTGATCGCTCCTCGGACTTTGGTTTATATGGATTCCAGTCCTTTGGTGCTTGATGATGGTGTGCTTCTTCCATGTGGACTTAGTTGACATCTCACTTCGATGGCTGCTTGTTTGGAGACAAGCCTTTAATACCCCAGATGCTGTTTTAACTGATAGCCAGGCACCATCTAAATCCTTCGCCACATTTTGCTGCAGCACCTGTATTTTCTGTGTTCCCTTCGTGAGGGTGAGTATCAAGTAGAGCCATGATGTAAGAACTAACAGTTCATATTTTGGGGCTAGAATTTAGTGTGAGTCCAAAACCAATTCCTGGATCTATGCTTTAAAAATTTTTTTGTTGTAATTTGGGAGTTAAATATGTCATATCATTCTGTAGTTCAATCACATTAAACAGAATTGTACAACTGCATCCATAATCAGTCTATGAACATAATTTTCCTTCCTGGACTCCCTGACTTTATCTCCCTCTTATCTCCCACATCTCTATCTACCCCCCTTCCCTTGAGACCTTTGTTATATTTTCCTTCCCTATAAGCTCAACGTCCCTGGGTTTCATATATTGAAAAATAGAGAAACAAATAAGATCATTGCAAATGGCGATGCACCTCAAAGATACACACTAATATGAACAAAAGTAAGTAAAATATAACAGAATGGCCATCACTGGTTTCCAGAATAATACAAATCATCATACAGCCTATAGGGCATGGGTGCAGCAAGCCCTTCCTTTTCCACCAATCAACACCACACCACGCTTGTTACAGCTCTCCTCAGCTTCCTCAGATACCACGTGTTTCCCGACTTAAGTCTGACTTAAGGTTATACGTGAGTCTGAGGTTGAGACCAGTTCACCCAGTGGGGTTCACATAAGGGGTCATACCAATGCAGCCTCTGGAGCATGCCACAGGCCCCAAAGATCCAGGATTCAATGTCTCAGCATTACACCACAGCACCCGGCCTGGGTTCCAGGGATGCCCCCAAAGCCCTCATTCAGTTTTGCTCACCCTCTTCATGTCACTAAGGACAGTTCCCACTTAATGTTCTCAAAACTATCCTCAGTTTCTCCTCCCCCATCTGCAAGTCAGTCTTCTCTCCCTCCCCTCAACAGACATGCACCTATGTTCCCCCAAAGGTGACCATTCCCTCTCTGCTTCTCTGCGCTGTCCTTCCTTCAGCAAGCCTCATCCCTCTGACAGGGCCACCTTCCTCTTGAGGGGACCACACCCCAGATCCACATAGCAACCACTCAGTAGAGAGCATCCCCTCCTACCACCACACACACTGTCCACCTGATCCCCATCATCACGATGCGCCTTCTGACCAAGTGACCTACACTCTCCTTATGTTTGGATCGTTGGCCCTGGTGCAGCTGTTTATGAGGCTCTCTGGTCCCCAGCCAAAGACTAGATACCCTTCAAGCTTGAGCTTGGGCCTTTCTGCTGTCTGTTCCTGCTGCAGTTGACTCATACAGTGTTTGTCCTTTTGTGCTCAGCTAACTTCACTCAGCATAATGTCTTACACATCCCTCCACGCCTTGAAATGTTTCATGGTTTTATCGCTGTCCTGTAGTGTTGTGTAGTATTCCATTTTATGCATATACTAGAGTAATTTTTTTGTTTTCTTTTTTAAATCCACTCTTCTCTTAATGGACATTTAGTCTTTTTCCAGCTTCTTGCTATTGTGAGTGTGCTGCGATAAACATGAGGAAGCAGATGTCTGCTCATGATCTGTTTCTTCTTTCTTTGGAGTTATACCCAATAATGATATGGTTGAATCAGATGGTAGTTCAATTCCCATCTGTTTTAGGTATCACCATATCTCCTCCCCCAGTGACTGTGCATATTAGTAAGTCTATCAGCAGTGGATAAGTGTTCCTATCTCACCACACCCTCTCCAACATTTGGTGTTCTCGGGTTTTTTTAATTGAGCTATGGTTCTGGGTGTCAGGTGGTGTCTAGTGGTTGTTTTGACTTGCCAATTCCCTGATGATTAATGACTGGGGGCATTTCCTCATGTGTTTGCTAGCCATTCGAATATCATCTCTTTTGATTGTCTGTTCAGGTCCTTTGACCATCTTCTCAGATGGTTAATTTTTTTGTTGTCGTTGTTGTTGGCTTGTAAAATTCTGTAGATTTTCTTCAATCCTTTGTCTGTTATGTTGTTACTAAATATATATTCCCAGTCTGTAGGCTCTCTTTGTACTCTTTTAATGACATCTTTCGATGTACACATGTATTATATTTTTAATATGTCCCACTCATCTATTTTATCTTCACAGAGTTATTTGTTATTTCTGATAGCCCGTATATTCCCTTCACTAGGGCTCCTAGCTTTGTCCCAATTTCCTCATTGATGAGCCTGAGAGCTTTGTGTTTTATGTCTAGGTCTTTGATATACCTTGAGTTTTGTTTTTTTTTTGCATGGAGTTAGATATGGGTCTTCTTTCACTCTCATTCTCATGTATATCTAGCATTTCCAACACTATTTACTGAAGAGGGAATCTGCTTCCACTTTAATCTTTTCTGGGCCTTTGTCAAAAATCAGATGTCTTCAAGCAGATGTTATTATTTCTGGGTTTTCTCTCCTGATCTATTGGTCTGTTGGTACCAGGCTGTTTGACAACTATGGCTGTGTAGTAGGTTTTTCAGTGTGGTAATGCAAGGTCACCAAATAATCAATTAATGGGTATTCTCCCAATCCCAATATGATGTTCCTGCTCATATAGACCAGCTCTAACATTGTTTATTCAGTATAGAGATTGAACAAGTATGGTTAAAAATTACAAAACTGTTATACAAGGGGAATCCAAAAAACCTGGAATTTTTTTTCAAAGCTCTGTATTCAATTCTTTTTATAAAACAACCTCATCACCTTCAAAGTACCCTCCATTACACTAATATATTTGTCAAATCTGTGATTCCATTCTTGGAAACATTTTTAACACTCATCTGTTTGGATGGCTGACAACAACTCCCTCATTTTTTTTTCTTCACCTCCTCTATGTCATCAAATCACTATCTTTTCATGTCCCTCTTCATTAAGAGAAGCAAAAAGAAGACAAATGGAGTGAGGCAAGGTGAGTAAAGTTCATGAGAAGAAGAGGTATGCTGCTTTTTGCCCAAAACTGGCGCACTCAGATGACTGCATGAGCACTTACATTGTTGTGGTGGCAAAGCCGTCCCCAATGTGCAAAAAATAAGGCCTTTTATGTTGCACACCATTATGCAATCTTTTCAGAACCTCTAAATAGAAAACTTGATTAACAGTCTGACCTGGTGGAATGAACTGCATCTGTTCAGGATGTTAACAGATATCCAGAATGAGGCATATCCTCAATCAACATCTCACCTTTTTTGAAACAAGAAAATCACTCATACACTTGAGTTTTTCCTATATTGCTCTCTTTGTAAGCTGTGTTCAACATCACAACAGGGTCTATGGCATTTTTTCCAGAGAAGGAAACAAAATTTCACAGCTGCATGCTGTTCTCTTAAATTAGCCATTAAAAAAAATGAGGTTCCTGTGAAACTGCTTTTAAGAAACATTCACCATGACCAGAGAAAACCTTCCCAGATGATGCCACTGGGTGCACTAACTCAGAGAAAGTTGTTGCATGCTCTCACAGTGGGCAAAATGCATACTGTGAAAGCTCCCCTCAGTGGACCTTTTTCCCATTTTTCTTGGGTACCCCGGTTTCTCTTGCATACCCCTCATACACTTCTCTTGATATTATATCACACTGTGCCCAAGTTGCTGTCTTTTATTCTATGTGTGGGTTTTGAATTAGCACAATTAAGTGTTCTCTGTCTCATTGTTTATAATATTATATATTATTATGTGCATAATCTAATACCTTTGTGTAGTCAATGAAACACATATAAATATCTTTATGATCTTAAGTGCTTTGATGTGAACAATAAAATCCTCATGTCATATTCCCTTCTGAATCCAACTTGAATTTATTATATGAGTGCTATTTCATGGACTACGTATCTTCCATAATCAGCCCCAGATTTACTGCACTGTTATAAGACTTTATAAACATTTCACTAAGTAAAAAAATCTGCTTAAAACAGATTAAATTAAAACAAGATTAGTGAACTGGGTCTATTAGACATACAGAAATCACAGAAACCCCAAAGTGCTAATTATACATTCTTTCAATACACGTGATAGGCAAAGACATACAAAAACACTGCATCATGAAATAATGCCACCATTTTTTGGAATAAAATGAAAACTTTTTCTTTAAAAGTTTAAATTTAAAAAATAGAGAAAGTGGATAGTAACCATATTTTCATGACAATAGAAACCTCAATTTCTATTCACAAGCATTTCTAGTTTGAACATGGCTATTCTTTTTCTGTTTTATTTTTTTAAACATTTTATTAGGGGCTCATACAACTCTTATCACAATCCATACATATACATAAATCAATTGTATAAAGCACATCTGTACATTCTTTGCCCTAATCATTTTTTTTTCTTTTCTTTTTTTTACATTTTATTAGGGGCTCATACAACTCTTATCACAATCCATACATATACATATATCAATTGTATAAAGCACATCCGCACATTCCCTGCCCCAATCATTCTCAAAGCTTTTGCTCTCCACTTAAGCCCTTTGCATCACGTCCTCCTTTTTTCCCCCCTCCTACCCGCTGCCCCCTCCCTCATGTGCCCTTGGTAATTTATGCATTGTTATATCTTGCCCTATCTGGAGTCTCCCTTCGCCCCCTTCTCTGCCGTCCATCTCCCAGGTAGGAGTTCACATGTGGATCCTTGTAATCAGTTCCCCCTTTCCAACCCACTCACACTCCCCTCTCCCAGCATCGCCCCTCACACCCTTGGTCCTGAAGGTATCCACCCTGGATTCCCTGTGCCTCCAGACCCCATATGCACCAGTGTACAACTTCTGCCCTGTCCAGTCTTTCAAGGTAGAATTTGGATCATGGTAGTTGGGGGGAGGAAGCATCCAGGATCTGGGGGAAAGCTGTGTTCTTCATCAGTACTACCTCGCACCCTGACTGACCCATCTCCTCTCCTAAACCCCTTATGAGGGGATCTCCAGTGGCTGATACTTGGGGTCTCCACTCTGCATTTCCCCCTTCATTCAATATGATATATATATATATATATATATATATATATACACACATACATACACATATGCACATATATATGTATGCATACACACACATATATACATATATATCTTTTTTTTTTTGCATGATGCCTTATACCTGGTCCCTTTGGCACCTCGTGATCGCACTGGCCAGTGTGCTTCTTCCATGTGGGCTTTTCTGCTTCTGAGCTAGATGGCCGCTTGTTCACCTTCAAGCCTTTAAGACCCCAGACACTATCTCTTTTGATAGCCGGGCACCATGAGCTTTCTTCACCACATTTACTTGTTCACCCACTTTGGCTTCAGCAGTTGTGTCGGGAGAGTAAGCATCATAGAGTTCCAATTTAATAAAAGAAAGTATTCATGCATTGAGGGAGTGTTTGAGTAGAGTATGTTAAATTGAAATGTAGTTTTGTTGAAAATATGTTGCCAATGTACTCAAATTATTTATTACTTAATTTTCATTAATATTAGATTCAGATCATATGTTTTACCCCCCCACCCGAATTTTTTCCCAAGCTTACTAATACTTCTCTATTTCTATTCATTTGCAACTGTAGATTACAAATTAATTTTATATATTAATTTTATAATGTTTAACTTCACCATGTGAAATTTCAAATCAATTTATATAATTTGTAAAACTAATTTTACACATGAAATTCTTATATTTGTAACATTATGAAATTTTTGTGAAAATAGAATCCTTTTACATGAATTATACTATTACTAATTTATTAAATTAAATACAAATTGATATTCCTATAATCTTAAATAATTTCTGAAAATGATCATTCAATTGCTGAATCAAATGTTGAAACTGTTTCAGTCTTGACAATATTTCAATATTGTACTGCTATTACTACAGCATTGTAAATTAAATTTTAAATGTTGTTAAATTTAATATCCCTTTTTTGTTGTTTCATGTAAGTGTTTTGGAATTAAATTCCCGGTAAAAAGAAAAGATGGGATAAAACTTTTCTTGAACTCATTGTAGCATTAGGGGATGGGGGCAAATACCTCCATAAAACCTCAACCCCAAACCATGGACATGGAGTTGACTCTGGCTCCAGGCCCCCCACCCTGTATTACTGGGGCTGTAAATCTTTATAGAAGTAGAGACCCTAAACTTGTTCCCCACAAATGCATTAGCAAGTTGGAACCATTGACCTGTGGTCAGCAGACTAATGTTCACAGGATGGATCATTTGATATGCGCTTACTGGGATCAGAAGACATAGGTCCATGTGGGTTGGAATACGGAAGTTCCCATTTTGACATTGTTGTGGAAGTTGACTGTAAGTTAACATTACATCAGTACCTCCAGGGGCTGTAGTCACTGTGATGGTGTCCCAAGACATATATAATTTTCCTTTAAAAAACCCAGCAGGACTGGGAAAATTTGTGGAAGATCTCACATGATTAAAGCGATCAGAGTGGGACAGTAATCATGCTGACAAAATCATAGACATAGATTAATGGGAGAAATACACAATAGAATGCACCAAAGAGAAGATAGAATTTTTCCAAATATTCATGCTACAAAAACTGGAGGTCCATTTATATATCTAAGAATGTTGATGAAGTAATCAACACATTATTTGGGAGAGAGATTATAAAAATCACTCAAGAAGAAATATTTGCCCTATAGTATCTATTAAAATGATTGTCTTTTTAATAAATATAAGTATTCATTTAAAAATATCAGGCTGAAATTTCTACACTGATGAACTCTTAAAGACACATGAGGAAGAAATAAAAACAATTCTTCAAAATACCTGGGAAATAGAAGAACATTTCACAATCCACTTCATAATGTCAATATTATCCTAGTAGGATATCAGGAGGAAATATATAACACAAAGGGAAGCTAAAAGTCATTATGCCCCATGAAAAGAAATGAAGAATAAAAAGAAATGTAAATCAAGGTTAGAAAAACACATAGATAATTATTGTGACCAAGTGGAGTGTATCCAACTTAAAACATTCAGAAACTAATTAGGGTTATTAACTATTTAAATAAAGGATAAGACAACATGAATATTTTTATATCAGGAAAATACTCTATTCATTATAAAATATAACAAAACTACTTGTAATAGAAAAATATTTTCTCAATCAGAATACTATCCCAGCAACTAATAATAGAAGAAATATTTCTCCATCTTTTAAATTTCATACAAAAATATATTTGAGTATAATTCAACATGATATTTACATATTATCACTTTATAAATAAATAGATATCCATATATATAATTATTTTTAATGATAAGATATAGTATTTCTACTCTGGAAAATTCAAGTCTTTTTGTTTTATAAATTCTTAGTAAGCATCACATTTAACTTCTAAGTCAATGGATAAAGTCTAGAAACTGAATAAAGGATGTAGTATTTACATAATTTGTTGTCAATTTAAGACTTAAGAATGAAGGGGTGGACTGTAGCCTGACAATCAGATCTTAGCTTGTTAGGGGAAGCCAGCCCCTAACACATCATTACGGGTCCGGTAGGCGCAATTGTACAGCGATAATAGGTAAAGATCATAGTAAAGTTATAGAGAGCATGAGAGATAGAAGTGAAGTATTGAAATAAATGGGAGTTAGTCACAATTCATGTTAGCATGGTCACCTCAGCTCCACTCGATGGTCCACGTGGAGGGAGAGAGTCTCTCTTTAATGTTAGCCCAGGCTTTTTATATTCCCCGGGGATGTGCAAGCCCCCTAATTACAGGTGAGTACATACACCACAGGGAGGGGTTGTGCCATAGACAATACAGTAATGAGAGGGGGTGGTCTAGGGACATACATGCAATACATGTCACAAAGTCAGTTTGGCTTGTTCCCTGACTCAGTTGATAGAGATCATTTTTGATAGGGTGAGAATGCTTGGTCACAGGCCTCAAGGAGGAATGGTTTATTGTCTCCAGTAGCAGGGAGTGAGGCCTGCCATATAGTCTGGTGACTAACTACTCTTGGGGGGGATGTCTGTAAGCATTTGACCTCTCCCCACATTAGCTTGATGACCTCTTTTGGAGGTGCTAAGGAGATAAATGACTCGCTGGAGGCGGGACACAGGCTGACTCCCTGCAAATCATGTTTGCTAAGTCACATTAAGCCAAGCTATAGTCCTGGAGCTGGAGAAAGTATGAAGAGACCCCTGCCAGTGCTGAGTGCCTCTACTACCACTGGATCCACAATACTTTCCACTGATTGGCCCATGATCTTCCTGCATTTGGCATTACTGCATGGCTGCATGAGTCTAAAGAGGAATTTGTGGACTAGTATTGGGTATATGTGTTAATATTGGACTTATAAACTTGATCTGGACTGAGCTGGGATGTTTTCTTAATGTACAATTACTCTTTGATATAAGACCCTCTCTTATACACATAGGTGTGTTTATGAATTTGTTTCTCTAGTCTACCCTAAGACAAATGACGTACACTTATTTACTAGTGAGAGTAAAATGCTATATTTTGTTTCAATCTGAATATCCATATAAAACACCCTATGTTATCTTAAATTACTAGAAATCGAATATTTAGCAAAATTTCAACATATGAGATCAATATATAAATTCATTATAGTTCTATTTAATAGCACTGTAAACTGAAAATTGTGGCAGCTAAAATAGCACCAAAACCTATGGACTTTGTAGCTATCAATCTAACAAAAAATATGCACTAACTCTTCATTGGATATGATAAATAGTGGCATATGAAATCAAATAAATCATTAATTATATGGAAGAGCTACATTATATAGTTCATGGCCCTGAAAAGGGTAAGTCAGAATATTGATATAAAATAATTGAAACCTTTAGCACTTTAAAGTAAGAATTGAAACATCGAGGTCAGCGGTTTAAATCCAACAGCTATTCTTTGGTAGAAAGATTAGGTTTTCTGTACCTATAATAGTTTATAACCTCAGACACCCTAAATAGGGTCACTGTGAGTCAGAATTGGCTTTGTGTAAATCAGCATATAAATCTATGGTTTCTGGGTATAGGTTTTCAAGGGAGCATTGTCTTTAATGTATTTGTAAAACTAGGATTTATCACTGGTTATGATTTGTTCCATCATATTATCTTCAGTATCTTTCAAGTTACTTAAAAGAGTCATGCAAAGATCAATTATTTGAGCTAGCTGATCCTCTGCAAAGTTGTTGGCACTAACATGCTGACAGTTCCTGGTGCCAAGATGGTCACCTGCCATTAAAATGTCTGAACAGCAAAAGCACATCCGCAGCAGCTAGCCCATCGAAGATCATTTTATGACCTTCTTCCACCAGTTACAGGATGCATTCGTAGCCATAGAGACAGTCCTTACAACACTAGGGAGCAATATTCCTAGAAAGTAGTTGCAAAGTTTTAAAAAAATAATATTAGCACAGAGTTGAAATTATATATTTTTTAATGGCTCCTTTTTTTATAAGACACCAAAATAAGCATAACCAAGCATACTACTGAGGGAAATTTGCTGATCACCTTACCAAACACAGACATGTATTTCACTATTTTTGTTTGGAATACATCAACGTTAAGAAAAAACTGACATTCGAGTATCAATCTTCTTTGATTCATCCTGTATTTTTAGATGCAGATGCCTGCGGTGGTTGTGGGAGGCGCCTGGAAGCTGGTTCCGACGCACAGCAAACCTATGAGCGACGTCACAACCACGACCCTGTTCTGTGTCCTCCTCGCAAATGTTCTAGAAGTTGACCCCATTGTTGCAGTCACGGCAAATCATTATTCTTGAGGATTTCCTTTTTTAAAATGTTTATCTCTACTTAATCAGCTGATCTAATCTTTTGCTCAAGACCTCTTTAGAGTTTGAAAACGCAGGGCGGTTTACTTTAAGAACTATGGCGTGCCTGACCCCAGCCATGGTATCTTCAATCACCTCGTATGCATGTGTAAACTGGACATGGAATAAGGAAGATGGAAGACGAATCGGTGCGTTTGGATTACGGTGCTATTGAAGAATACTGAAAGTGCTGACAAAAAATCAAGCAAACCTGTCTTAGAAGAAATACAACCAGATGCTCCATAGAGGCAAGGATGGAGACACTTCCTCTCACGGACTTTGGACATGTTGTCAGGAGAGGACAGTTCCTGGAGAAAGACATCATACTTGATGAGGTGGGGGTGGGGGCAGGTGAGAAAAGAAGGAAGGTCGTCAACAAGAAGGATCGATGCCGTGCTCAAGCCCAGGAACCATTGTGGGGATGGCACAGGACCGTGCAGGGTTTCCTTCTGTAGAGCATAGCCTCCCTATGGGTTGGAACTGGCTTGATGGCACCTAATAGCAGCAGTGATTACTCTATCAAGAATGATGTCCTTTTCCAGGTTCTTCCTGTTAACATATCCATATAATATCCTTATTAGACAAGGTGAAATCTTGCTTTCCGCTCCTCAAACATGTATTCTGACTGTCCAACTGCCAACACTGATGGGTTTCTTTTTCTGGTAGTCTATGGTAGATCCAGTACTCTTCCCCAAATCTGTATATGGATAATCAAAGCTATCAATTGTATCTAAGAAAATATATGCACGAATTTGTTTAACATTTAAATTGTTGGCAATGTGCAATAGTTAAACCATGTGATCAGTTCTGAGAAATGGTGAAGTAGTGTGCATACCAAAATTTGGCAACGTTATGTTCAATCATCAGAGTGCACTTAGAATGGATCACTTCTCTGGCGTTGAGAGAAAACTACTGGCAGGAGGAAGCATAGCAATTTAGAATAAGAGGTTACAGACTGGGCATTGGTATTTAATAAATTAAGTAAAATTACTGACAATCTATTTCTTTAAAATTATCTATTCCTTCAGGGTAGGATAGATCAAAACTACATTTGATGGCTTTTAGCATTTCAGCTTAGCCAACCAAGGTCGTAGGGTCCAGTTACATATGCAGTTACTCCTCACAATTGCTTGAAACTAGTAAGTGAAAAGAACTACTGAAAAGAACATGCATTTGGCTATTCCATTTATGCAAATTAGTGCTATATCCCATAGACACTATTTTCACTCAAATCTGATTATTATGTAAATTGTCAGTATACGTAAAATTTTGAAGACTACAACAAATAAAAGAGTAGGAATTGTTTTTTTTAATCTTGTTGAATATTACATTTAACATGTATCAAAACATATTGGCATTTTATGAGGATAAAATCCTCACTCTGTTACATTATGTTTCATGTTTCAACACATACAATGTTATTAATTTTTCTGAAGCATATTATATATAAAACTAGGAAAGTATATCAGCATATCTGAAAGAACCCTTTTAAAGTTCATGACATTGAATGAAAATTCTTTTATATTTACTGGAAATCATTGAATTGCAGGGAACGAAACAGCCAACCAGGAGCCCTGCTGGCAGCGGGAGTTAAACGTTTGGCTGCTAATCATGGAATCACCAGTCTGAAGTCACCAGTGGCTCTAGGGAGAGATGCCCCACAGCAACAGTGAGACTCTGTTGTGTAGGGCTGCCGTGCGTCAGCATTGACTCTACAGCATGGAGTTTCAGTTTTGTTCTTTCAGAAAAATTATTGACTGTCCTTAAAATTTTGAGGATCTCAATGCATCTAAGGATTTTCTTTCTATGTTAATTTATTATATCCACTCATTCATCACAAGAGACATTTTTCTTTTCTAACTGAAAAACAAATATAAAATTCAAGAACATAGAGAAGCAATTTCATAACACTTATGTAAAATAAAGTTGACAAAGTTGTGGGACCTAAAGTAATGACCGAGAAGCTTCTTCATTGATCAAATAATGAATAAAGACATCAAAAATGATGAAGGAAACATTAGATTTAGGAATATGCAAACTGATTCAAGAATGGTAAAATTGTGTGGATATAAACTTCACAAAATTTGAGGATTAATTATAGTCATTTCTTAAATCCTTAAATGTGCGACTAGTCTTTACTCGATTCCTGAGAATAGATTTTCAATCATAAAATAAAACATAAAATACTGAGTTGTTTGCCTCATATAAATTCATACTCCTATATTTTTCACTCTGGAATCTTAAAAAGTTACCAAGCTTTCATGCTTTGAATATCCTATTATTCTGCATTCATAAAGCATAGCTTTTTAATGTGTTCATTCTTACTTGAATTAATTTAATTCAATGGCAATCATCACTCTGGAAAACTTTGTAAAAACCTTTATTATATAAGCTCTTCAAAATATAGCAGATAGACATTTTGCATTTAAACTATTTGAATATATAAGGAAAATTCTACAAACACTAGATTAGTTTAGAAATCATTGTTCCTAGTGCTGTTTTAAACAAACTTTTGATAACACTTGGTAATAATACTTTTTTCTCTTCCTATAAAAGCACTCTATTTCAAACATTTAAAAATTTTTGGAGTTCTACCTTATCATTGTGTTAACCAAAATTTTGCTTTATTTTGTAAATGACAAGGAAATCTACCATTAAGATAATAACAATAATAATAGTTACCATTTTTCAATATATTTAAATACAATTCATACTCGGGGAGAATTAACATACTAAAACGTCACAACTATCTTGTTGGGCATTAAATATTTTTTATTATTTAAATTATTGTTATTTACTATTCATTTAAAACAATTGTTTTAAAATCACGTAAAATAAGGGAAAATTACTGATGGGTAGAATAGGTCTTGAACCCAGGTAATCTGACTGTAAAAGTACTGGGTCAATAATAAGTATACTGACAAATATTGACAGTGAATATAAGCTATATCCTTATCATTACCCTTTGAAAATTGCTTGTCAAATGACCGTCTTGTCTTTATCATATTTTTTAAAAAGTTGAATTTATCAGACAATCTGGAAAATGGATTGCATTACTAAATGTTTAATAAATAATACACTTCCTTAATTCTCACTATTTACAAATTTGTTCATATGTATGATACTTTAGAATTGTACAATTGTTTTATCATTATCATGACTGTTTCATAATAAAGATAACTAACTTCCAAGAAACTAAGTGACTTGTCAAGATACAGAACTAGTGAGCAGCAAGGCAATATTTAGCCCTCAAATTTCTTTCTATAAGACCATAAAATTCACATTTGTGTTAAACTGTCTCCCCTTTGATATGGTAAGTAGGTAGTTAGCAAGACATTGGTTTCTGAAAATACTTCAAAATGGTTTTGCTGTCTTTATAAATTAATAAAATGATTTTAAAATGCAAATGAAGGACAAGTGACCAAGAATTTCCTAGAAAATGCTAAAAAAGACGACATGTTGTATATTTTAATTACCAAGCACTGACACATGGAAATACTGTAAGTGGATATCTTTAAATAATAAAAAAATGTTTTTTTTTCTTACAGATTCAAAATCTACAATTTCAAACCGGGGTCTCAGCCATATTGAGACATACACAGGCCATGTTGTAAGGAAAGACAGGTCCCTGGAGAAAGACAGCACGCTTGGTGAAGGGGAGGGTCAGCCGAACTAAGGAAGACCCTCAAGCAGATGGACTGACACAGTGGCTGTGAGCTCCTGCTTATACACACATGAGTGTCTATAAATTTGTTTCTCTAGTCTACCAATACTCACACAGCTTCCATGTGTCTTCTCCACAGGGATGTCTCACAGGGAGTGTGAGAGTGTCCCCCCTCCAGAAAGCTATTTATCTCTTTAGCGCTTCCAAATGAGGTCATCAAGCTGTGACCTGATTGACAGGCCAAATTCCACCCTTCACTGGTAAGTCTCAAATTGACAATTGATTATGTAATGACCACAGTCCAAAGACCTTACTCTCACAAGCTTTACTCCATCAGTCAATATGGTCTATTCTCCTTTCAGAATGCAGTTCTTAGTCACATTTTGAGTGAGTCCCTGCTCATCTTCCCTGTGTCAGTCCAGGTAGACCAGAGGAACAAATTCAAAGACTCTCATTTGTGTGTAGGACAGAGTTTCATATCAAAGAGTAATTGTATATTAAAAAAACATCTCAGCCCAGTCCAGATTAAGTCCATAAGTTTGATATTAGCCCATATGTCCAATATTAATCCACGATTCCTCTTCAGACTCATGCAGCACATTCATGCTGAATGCAAGAGGATCACAGGCCAATGGGTTGAAAGTTTTGTGGGTCAAGTGGCAGTAGAAGGATCTCTAGGGCTCTGGTTACCATCAGCATGGCTCCGCGTGGTTCCATGTGGATATGTAGCAGAGAGAGTGTGTGTCCTGCCTCCAGGGAGGAAGAAAGGAGTTCCCAGAATCCTCTGGAGAAAGCCATGCCCACATACAGGGATCAATGGCTATGACCTGATTTACAGGCTAGAGTTCACCCCATTCACTCAAGTTGACAGGAGATTATGTAATTGCCACAATCTCTGATAATGATTTGATTTTATTCATGGAGTTTACTGTAACTGGCAATGTTTAGATGCTATCCATAAGATTTTAAGTGGATAGTTCCTCAAAGATGGAAAGTTTATGCCCTCTTCATACTCTTATCTTAGTCTGGAAGCTCTGCTGAAATCTGTTCACTTTGAGTGACCCTGCTTGTATTTGAAATACCAGTGAGACAACTTCCCGTATCACGGCAACACACAAGCTACCACACAAGTGCTGGTAAATAAGGGAGGCAGAAGAAGAATTGATGCTTTATATTATAGTTTTGCTGGACAATATTGAAAGCACCATGGGCTACCAAAAAAACCATCAATTCTATCTTAGAAGAAGTACAGCCAAAATACTCCTTAAAGGTAAATATCACTAGACCCCATCTCATATACTTTGGACATGTTATCAGGAGAGACTAGTCCCTAGAAAAGGACATTTTGTTTGGTAAAGAGACATTAAAAAAGAGGAAGACCTTCTACAGGATGGATTGACATAGTGGCTGCAACAAGGGGCTCAAACATAACAGTTGTGAGGATGGCACTAGACTAAAAGGTGTGTCATTCGGCTTTGGAAAGGATAGCAATGAGTCAGACATGGCTCAATGACACCCACCAGGCCACACAGTGTTCATAAAAATGTTTCTGATCTTAAGAAAAATTTCTGTCTTTCAATCATTGAGCATGATGATGTTCACTTTGGAATTTTTATAAACACCTTATATCAATTTTCATAAACACTAGTATTGGATTTTGTCAAAGGCTATTTCTATAAACATTGAGACTAACAAGATGAGTTTTACGTATTTTTTCCATTATGCAACAAAAATTTTAGATGAGAAATATTTCAGGAAATTCGTTTGAGAGAAAAATCCAGTGTAGAATTATAAAATAGTGATAAGTAGGAACAAGAAGGAAACAATGGTTTGGGTTGGCATCAAGACATACAAGAATATGGCTAAAACTATAGAACTGGGCATGTAATAATACATTTTCTGCACATTCTACTACCTAGAGGGTCACCTGAGTAAAGCTAATTCCATAGAAATTAAAGGTATTATTAAAATAATAGAGACCAAAAGATAAATGACACATTGTACAATAAAGAAATGCTATATATCAGTATTAGGTTTACAAAATTCTAAAATGGAAAATGTCTAGAATATGACATGAAATGGGCATAATATGCAAAAATAAACTGAAAACTATAGAAACAGTTCTTTAACAAACATGATACATCTAAAATAAGTTGATGTGATATGAAAATATTGAGATACATCTTCCCTCACCTATCAAAATGTCAGTGAGCTAAAAAAAATAACATCTCCTGCTCCTAATAGAGTGGAGAAAAGGTCATTACCAATTGGCATAATTATGTTAAGGGGTAATATTTACCATACAAAAATATACTTATCATTATTTCCAGTATTCCTCCTTCTAATACTTTTTCTAAAATATTTACCCCAATACTATTTATTGTGATATTATTTGAAGCTGGAAAACAAAGTAAACACCCAAAGCACAAAGTAGGGCAGATTCATAAAATGGAATACTATAGTTTAACATTTTTCTGTATATTTATATAGACTCAAATATTGGTAAATGGTGTGGGTGGTGTTTCATCTCAAATTGGCTGCACCAGTAAGGAAATAAGAATATAATTCATGTTATCAATCCATTTGCAACCTGATGAAACTTCCTTGAGGATATGGCCAATTTTCTAGGACATCCCCAACTCTTCAGACTTCCTTGGATTCTGCATCTGGCTTCTGGGATCAGTGGTCCATGTGGTCTGACAACACTGGGAGTTGTCAGCACCCTGTCAATTTCCTTGGACCTACTGACCTACTGACCTTGGACCCACAACCTTTTGCACTGAGAAGCCTGAAATCTCACAATTTCTGACTCGGTCTTCTTTCCTGCTTCATTGGCATTGTGGTAGTTCCGTAATCTATTGTCAATTTGATGCACATGAGTGAAGGGGTGGAGTTTGGACTGTCAATCAGGTCACAGCTTGATGATCTCATTGGGAGGCAGAAGGAGAGAAATGGCTCCTTGGAGGCAGGACACACTCACTCCCAGAGAGACTCTACTGACAAGACACATGGGACTATACTGATGGCAGCCAGAGTCCTGGACCTGCAGAAGCCATGTGGAGACTCCCGCCAGTGCTGAGATGCTTACAACACCACTGGATCCACAAGACTTCCCACCCACTGGCCTGTGATCTTCCAGCATTTGGTGTCATTGTGTGTGTTTCGTGAGTCTGAAGAGGACTTGATAGATTCATATCAGACATATGGGTTAATTTCAGACTTATGGACTTGATCTGGACTGGGCTGGGATGTTTTCTCAATATTCAATTGCTCTTGCATATAAAGCTCTATTATCTGCACATATGAGTCTCTATGGATTTGTTCTCTGATCTACCTGGACTAACATAGGCATGAATCTTGAAGGACTTGCTGCTAGCATGTGACCCTTAGACCTAAGTTGGAAGGAGCTAGGCCACTTCCTTGATATATCTTTCTTTATTGATATAAAATTATTTCTTATACAAAAATGAATGTCACTGGTTTTCTTTCAGGTAAGTAAAGTTCAGCAACAACAATAACATGTTATCTAGGCTTTATATATGAAATACAGTGGAACCAACAAAATGTATTCATATTTGTTATTTGTGTGAACTAAAAGCCAGAAACATAAATACATAAAGGGATAAATCAGAAGCACTACAATTTATTACCTATTGGGGGAGGTTGAAAATGTGTTCAAAGGTTGAGGAAAGAAAAGTGAATAGATGGAATAAAGGCCCATGTTGTTTCATATCTCAAATATTAATATAAAAATTGCATAAAATAATAAGAAATTAAATACAAAATAATAAGTCTGCCTGAGTGTACATTAAAGAAAAGATATAAAATAGTAGTACAGTTGTAGTGGTTACATCAAGTATGTTCTGAAAAAAATAAGCTCTTGAGTTAAACCTGAGTTATATACAAGTAATGGATTAAAGATAATAATGTGCCTATAATATATCTATGTATTAACAGCTAGTCTACATAAATGTTTCCGAGTGAGTAGTGCTCATAAAGAGAAGGAATAACTTAAAGATTTACATCTAGCAGAGATTACTTAGATGCTCATGTTAAAAGGCTGATAGCAGAGGAGATCTGTTCCTCGGGACTGTAAAGTCTTCAGTAACAATGTCATGGCTAACAAAGGCACAATGACAGCATTCTGACTAGGTCAGGCCCAAGGCTAGAGTAAAAGTGTGCTGGACCATCTCTCTTCTTTCCTGCGGAGAGTCCATTTTCTGAGGTTGGTTCTTCAGCATTTTCTTTGTCATGAGTGAGCTCAGAGCCTTTTATTTTATTTTCTCCTTAATAAATACAAAACCATTAGCAATACTGTCCAGAAACTACATTTATAAAGGTGTCCTTCCTTGGCCAAGCTTGTTTACTTATCACTTCCTTTTACAGACCAGTGATAGGGATGATTAGAATGTTTGTTGCTTTCACATCAAGTTCTTTCTTCGTGTGTCCTTTCTGTTTAGAATTGTTTTTATTTCTCCCTTTTGACTACCTTAATGTTTCCATCATCCATTTTTATAAAAAGAAACCCTAAGCATAGAATTTTTTTCTAAAGTGTTGTTTCTGAGGACACTGAGCACAATAGTGTGGCCACATTTTAAATATGTTCTGCATTTGTTCTACTGACCAAATAAAATGGATCAATGTCCATAAATATATTTATCATTATTTGGGGGGATCAGCCTCCCTAACTGAATGGGACCAAGGGTGGCTGTGTAATTGAGGGGCATCAGACAAGGCCGTGAGTGCTCACCTCTCCCATGGAGACTGGAACCAGGATGAGGGATGCATGTATTCTCTCACCAGTTTATATAGTTTCAGGCATGCAAGCCATGTCACACACATACATGTAACAGGAAGGTCATGAGCTAGGGGTATACATGCAATAGGAAGGGCAGGTACTAGAGGTATACGAGTGACAGGAAGGTACATACATAACAAGATGGGTGGACTCTAGAGTTAAGATGGCTGCCTAACCTTGCCCATTCCTGGCCTGACTTGACCTTAGATGTCCCTAAACTTTTCTCCAGGGAATTAATCTATGATTCTCATCAGAAGGGAGTAGGCAGTACTTAGCTTTAGATGGTCTGATGGCTTTTGATGGCAGATAAACTCCAAGCAGAGACCCTTCAAGCAGGTAGCCTTCAGGAGTATAATAGCCACAATGTGTGTGCAATTAGCATCTTAAGAATGGCATTATTATGGGGGGAGGGGCATTGTAGGGAATAACTTTGACTTAGGAGAATGTGAATGGAGTACATCTCCACCCCATGAACATGAAGGCCACCCTCAATGAGAATCCTGACCTTCTAGGCTTCTTAAATATGAGCATTGAGAATTTGTCATCATATACTCAATTTCCTACAATTAATTCTTCCCAAAGTCCCTGGGATAGTAACCAGTCTGTAAATAATATTTCTTGTTATTATTAAACTTGTACAGAGTTTTGAAATCACATGGCTCATATATAAAGAGGTGTTTTTAATCTGTAGAGCAATTTTCCACACACAATTCTAAGGCTCATATCTGATGCCTTCCCCCACGCCCACATGTAATGATGTTGGTTTTTATAATTATATTTTATTCTCTTCATCATTGTGGGTTATTATCTAGGAGAACTTTTTATGTACATATAAAGGCTTCCTGCCACATGAAACTTCTCTAGAAGTTCTACAGGTACACACACTGAAGGCAAGAAAGCATGAAACATTTCAGGCTGAGTTTACAATAGTCCCCAGTGAAATTCTTGTTGTTGACTGATTATGTTGCGGAATTACTGGGAGACATTACCAAGGAGTAAAACCTGTATCAAAGGATTCTAGGACTCTAATGTGGTAGCTGGCAGAGGATAATGAGCAGAGGCAAAAAACACCCCTGGCAAAATAAATTAAAGTCTACCAAGACGGAGGCTAGTTTTTGATTTTGCCTGAGGCCAGCTTTGTTTCAATGGTCCTCTAGATTCACTAAGCAATAGGTTCCTGTTTTGCTTCTTACTTTAAGAACTCTTGGTAATGCTAAGACAAATGCTACGGATGAATTCAATTAAATCCTGAAGGCAATCCTGGGGTAATGACTATTATTTGTTATTGTGTTTGGTTGCTTGCTTTCCCAACTGTTTGTTTACCTATCTATCTATCTATCTATCTAGCTATCTAGCTATCTAGCTATCTAGCTATCTATCTAGCTATCTAGCTATCATCTATCTATCTCATATCACTTATCATCAAACTTCCAACAATGTTTGCAGACACTGGTGGAGTAGTGTCTAGCCTCATTAGAAAACCCAAGGCACTAATGTTTGACAAGCTAAGAAAGAGGTCCTACTCTAGAAGCCATAATAAATGCTGTAAAACATTGAGAACTTATTCAACTTTTTGTCTACAAGAAATTACAACATGTTTTACATTAGTGAAGGTATTATTATAACTTTATATTAATAATACATCATGTACATAAAATATTAAAGTATTACTATCTTGTACTGCTTTAAAGTTAAAAATAGCATTAAATAAGCACATCAGTTGTATATAAACAAACAGAAAACAATAATGGTATTATACCTAAACCTCTGCAACTTTACTATCTGCATCAAAAATGTTTAGTTTTCTTTTTCTGAAGTTCTTCATGGTCATGAATTGAAATTTGGAATTGCTTATATTATTGACAAGTCTTATATAAAATACTGAAAAGCTTAAATAACTTGAAATATAAGCTCTCTGTATTTATAGTAATGTCAGCTTGGTTTCACACTTAGAAACACACCACAATAAAGGATATTTCACTTTGCTTCTAAGAGTTCAGGCTCCATACTTTTCACAAGCCATTTAATAAATTATAGATCTCTTAATATACTAAAATTTATCTCCCAATGTGTTTCAAATATATATTTTTTAATATACATACCAAAGTGAACTTTGGATTGTCAATATACACAAATAAACAAAACACAATTACTTAACATTACTTAAAATTTAAAGGTAAGTCAAAATGTGTTGCTACAAAATCATAAAAAAAGTTTATGAACAAACACATTAAAATTTAAAGACACTGTTTCTAGCCAAACACTTCTGAAGATGGCGTTTCCATTCTCCCGTACTTCCCTGAAGAATTCCCAACTATTTTAGTTACAACACGGAGGGACGCTGTTGTCTTTCTAAAAGTTCTTTGAGTTTGGAGGACAAGTGACAGTCTGACAGGCGATGACCAGAACTGCAGGGCAGCGTTTGCCCATGGAATGACCCTGGGACAACCCTTGAAGGGAATTGCAGGCACATTGCCCTGAACGCGGGCGGGGAACACTCACAAGAGATCTCAGGACTTTTCTCTCACCTTTGCAGTTTCAAGTTTTAAAAATCATTGTCCTAATAAGCTCTTATCATCACTCAGTTTCTTCAAGAATAGCTATCAAAATGACCCCTGTGGGCCCTCCAAACAGTAAGTAAAACCTTCCACACTGATGACTCCTCTGAATTAGACCAGCCCATTAGATCCTCTGGAAAGCCACATTCTTTATTTCCGCGAAGGCACCTTGAGGAGTGTGGCAAATGGACCAGTCACTAACTTGTTGGAGCCGTATACTGATCACAGAGACATATTTATACAGATGTTATTTGGAATAAGTGTGAGTCTGTGCAATTTGGAACCATAATAATCAGTATCATTTGTCTTGTGCTCATATGTACAAATTCTTTCCATCGGACACACAATCATGTTTGAAAACTGGAAAAGTGAGTATCTTCCAAATTTGAGATACTGCTTTATAATCATAAGAATTGCCAAAGAAATGTGAAAATATTCATTTTCACAGCACTTAAATATTTTCTATTTTAAACAAATAACATTATAGAGAAAATCTGACAGTTACAAGTTTAAAATTTTAAGAGACACGGTTAATTCTTTAATTCTTCAGTTGGATAAATAGTTCACAATATAACTAATGACAGTGCTAAAATAGGTATCAATTTTGTTCAAACAGTTCAACCCTCAAGAAAAAGACCAGGGCTTGCCACTCCAGTGACAGTGACAGGATTGAAAACTCCCAACAGCACTTCTACCCTGTCTTATAGGGTTGTTAAGAGTCAAAATTGACTGACAGGTAGCGAGTGTGGTATAATAAACTGAGATTCAAACGCTCTAAAACTCCAAATGGGTCTGTCAGAGTTTTAACTCAATGACCATCACTGCCAGCGAGCCATTCAGTTGCTAATAAAGGCGAAGTGAGTGTTGGGGAAAAGTCCAAGATCCTGTAATTTGCATGGTTCAAAAATATCTTTGGATCAGAGGACACCATATGAATTATAATTTGACTTTGTACAACACAAATAAACTTTAAATAAACCAGCATGGTAATTTCTCTATCTCAGACTAGCTAACATTACATTAAAATATCCTGATCAATTCATTTGTAGGTAAGCAGAGTTAAGAGTCATACATGGCATATGCTTAGTCTCTCAAAAACTAGAGCTGCTAGCAGGAAACTGATGCCATTTTTGAAAACAGCTGGTCAAATATACTCACAAACAAGTCTAACATCTAAGGCACCAATATATGCGTTGGCCAGAGCTATCAATTGAAATGCTTTAGCAAGTAGACTCAGTACTGGAAGCACATGCTAGTCTTTTCCTTGAAATGTGGAAAACGGTTTTTAGGCCAAACTACTGGGAGAGATTGCTATGTGAGAATATTGAAAAGAAAGATTAGTGAACAACGCGGTTAATATTACACAGAATTAAATTTTGCTGAAGATAATTTTAAGTGAATGGAGCAGAAACAGGGAACTGTCAGCAATTCAAGCCAATTTCACTGAGGACAGGAGCACGCTATTATTGCCAATGTCAGACAGATGTTGACTGAGTGCAACCAAGACCAGAAAGATGTTCACTTGCAGTCCATTGACTATGCAAAGGCATTTGATTTGCGGGTCATAACAAACTAGGAATAACGTTGGGAAGAATGAGAATTCCAGAAAACCGAGCTGTTCTCATGTGTAACCTTTACATATACACCAAGGAGCAATCATTTGAGCAATGGAATTCGGAATGGCTTAAAATCTGAAACGGTGTCTGTCATGGTTGTCCCCTTTCACCATACTAACCGACATGTGTACTGAGCAAACAATCTGAGAGCCTGGGCCACATGAGAACAAAGCCTGCATCGGGGGTGGAGGAAGGCTAAAACAATGGAGGATATTCAAATGGCACAACATAGAGTGCGGAAAGGGGAGAGAATTTGACGCACAGACTGATAAAGATGAAAGTACCTAATGTTTACTATCGAAGCCTTCCATATGGATTACAACTCAATGTAAATTAAAAAAAATCATCAGAATTAGAACAATAAAACCGTCATAGCAAATGGACAAAAAATGAAGTGAAAATGATTTATTTTCATATGGATATAGAATCACTGCTCAAGAAGAAAAGTGGCAATTTTCTGAAAAGGATCTCCTTCATATTTTAAGGAACAATGGCAATTCTTTGAGGGCTAAGGTGTGCTTGACCCAAGCCATTGTATTTCCAATCACTTCTAAGGGTGGTAGTTACATAATCTTGTTCCATTTCAGGATTCAGAGTGAAGGGGTGGAGTCTAGCCTGTCAATCAGATCATAGCTTGATGACCTCATTTGCAGACTCTAAGATGATAAATAGCTCGCTGGAGGTAGGACACATGCTCAGTCCCTGTGAGGCATCCTCCTTGACAAGCCATATGGAGACAAACTGGTGGCAGCCAGAATCCTAGTGCCTGAGAAGCCACATGGAAACCCCTGCCAGCACTGAGATGATTACGCCACTACTGGATCTACAAGAATTTCCACCCCCAGGCCTGTGATCATCCTGCATTCGGCTTCATTGAATGTGTTGTGTCAGTCTGAAGAGGAATTTATAGATTGGTATCAGACATATGGGCTAATATTGGACTTATGAACTTGATCTGGACCAGGCTGGGATGTTTTCTCAACATTCAATTGCTCTTGAATATAAACCTGTTTCTTATACACATAGAGTGTATCTATGAAGTTGTCTCTCTAGTCTATGCAGACTAACACAACAAGGAAAATCATAATAATGATGCTTTAAAATTCATTCTTGATAAAAATGGAGACAATGGGGGCACGTTTGCCTCAGGAAAGGGAATGACAACACTGTTGGTAGGAAAATGAGGAGGAACAAGTTCCTAATGGGAAGGGGGAAAAAGATTTGCAATTCTTATGTGGAACCCAAGAGGAGAATATACCTGGTACTAGGTTCCTAACTGGACACTTCAAACCTCGTTTCTATGTATCCCTTTGTGATCCAGTCTGTACTCCATCAACTACTGGTGCTTTAGACTCCCTGCTTTGGAGGTAGACAGCATCCTCCATGGCCACACTAAAATAATCCAATTTGGAAACACACTAAGCATTTGAGCATTACCTCAAACTCATCTGGATGGTAGGCTGAATCCCCTTAGTATGAGAAGTAGATGACTATTTAGTCCAAGAGCATAGAACATTGGCCTTTGCTTCAGATCTTTTGCCTTAGGGGTGCCCAATGAATAGTGACCTGAAACTACTATAAACTTAGTATTGTAATGCCCTTCTTGCTTCATTATGACATGCATTTTGTAGGTATGGCTCTGCTGCTGTGAAGGAATATTACTAGCAAATTTGCCCTAATATTAACTCCCATTATTTGGATAAATAGTTTTCAGTCATTTAAGAGTATAATCTGTACAAGCCAACAAGTCTTCTATTGTGACCCATAGATGGCCTACACTCTTATAAGTTACTTTTCTCAAAAGTGTTCTAAATTCTATACCACTGGCTACACTACTGATACTATCAATCTGTAAGGTCAGCATTTTGAGACCACCAGCCATGTCTACAGGGAAAGAATAAGGCTTTATACTCCTTTGAAAATATTCAGCTTTGGAGACTCACAGGGGAAGTTCTACTAAGCCCTATAGGGTTTCTATAAGTCAACATTGATTTGATGTCAGTGAAAGTGATCCCCAGGGGGATCATTTAAAATGTTCTCTAACATCAAATGGCTATGATGTCTCTCAGGTGTCTCTCTGGTGAACCAGATACATATTAAATTCATAGATGCATGAATGGATTTGGGTTTGTACATCATTCTAGGCCCAATATAATAACATTTAGTTCTTTTATCATGGCCCAGGTTGATATTAGTCCTCATGAAGTGATAACTAATGATATGGCAAAATATGGTGAAGAGATTAAATGATGTCTAGCTATCAGACAGGATAACAGCTGACATCTTCAAATTTGTTTCCCAACAAGCAGTGAGGCATCAACTAAGTCCAGTTGGAAAAAGCACACTAGCTTATATGGTCCAAGGATTATAAATTTGAACCAAATCTAAAAGTAGGAATGTCATCAGAGTCTGTACTGTGAGCACAAGGTTTTCAGAAGGTTATAGATGACAATGGAGACCCAAAATCCATTTGCAGGTCCACATATAGGTCTAACCACCTGTGAATTCCCTCTGAACGTATTTGAGGGTGTGAAGAGCTCTGACATCAGCCAAAGAGCATTGTGAAACTGACTGTGACAGAGGTAGTTCCATCAAAATGCAATGTCTGATTATTTGAGCTCTTCGAGACTAAGGTTAAAGCTCTTTCTAAAGACAAATAAAAAACTGAAAGGGAAATTTTTGTTCATTAATCCACTGGAGAATCACTTCTTACCATGGACCAGGGATTTAAATAGCATTGCTAACATGCTTTATTCATTGGAAAGTAAATTATTGCAGAAGCACTTAGGTGAAAATTATCATTGTAATTTGATCTCTCCTATGTTCCATTCAATAGGTTCTAGTTTTTAAATATTTTCTGCTTTCTTTTCTATTAGGTTTTTATCTGCTTCAGTCTGTTATTCTTGTTAGCTTCTTTCCTTTTTTTTTTTTGGTTTTAATGTTTTTCGGTATATGAAAACCATGAAATGTTAAATCTATAATGACAGTAACTCAATTAATGATTTCTTAGGGATAGGACAGGGGAGGGGGGATGAGAAGGTAATAATGCACACAAAATTGAGAAAACTGTCCTTATGCTGATTGTGGTGATGATTATATAACTCTTCTTAATATGACTAAACTACTTAATTGCATAGTATGTGAATTACATGCCAACTGTTGGGGGAAATAGATCCAGTCTTATTGAAGATTGTTGAGCATACTACGGAAAGTCAGAGGAACAAACACTCTGTCTTGCAAGAACTACAACCAGAAAGTGCTCCTGAGAAATCAGCATGGCGAGACATCATCTCAAGAACTGTGGACATGACATCAGGAGGGAAAAATCCTTATAGAAGTATATTATTCTTTATAAAGTAGAGGTCTAGTGAACAAGATAAAAATATTCAGTTGGCTTGATTGACACAGTGGCTGTAAAGATGAGCTCAAACATAACAGTGCCGAGCACAGTGCAGGACAGGGCAGTGCTCCTTCCGTTGTACTCAGATAACTACGAGTAGGAACAGGCTTGATAATAAGTAAAAACAACACCCAGATAACAAAACATGGAAATTTCAGTTATCTACTCTCTGATGTATAATACAGATAAAACTATTTATAAAGAAATATTGTCAAAAACTATACATTAATGACTTTCCATTGAATTTTAAAAGAAAAAGAATTTAGAAAGGTATTGTTCAAGTAACGGAGAGAGGGAAAGCCCAATAATATAATAGAAATAAAAAGAAAAAAAATGTAAATCTAAAAATATATAATAAATAATGTACAGAAAATATATAGAGGCATCAGATAATAAAATCAAACATGAAATAGTGCACTAAAAGACAGAATGATTTTTCTTAAATCTTTTCAAAATGTTTTAACAGAAATGAATTCATTTAATATTTGCAAACACAACTCCGGCAATTAAAAAGAATTTTAAAGTCCATGCAATACCAAATGTCCAAGGGAGAAGTCGTTTTTGTGTGTTAGAAAAAATAGTTTAAAATAAAGTTGTATTAAAGGCCTTATAAATAAAATTTGTCAATCTGTGGTTTCATTTTCTCCCAGGGAATCTATAAAAAATTCTGAATTTAAAGAGTGTATAATATCTTTCAAGAGACTTATTCATGCTGTGAGTTAGGAGTTGAACTACTACTTAAAAGGCTGGTGGTTCAAATCCACCAGCTGTCCCATGGGAGAAAGAAGACACTGCATGCATCCATAAAGAGAATATATATAGGGGAACATAAATATAGCTGCTATGAGTCTGAACACACTGGTAAGCACCTAACAATAACATACATGAAACCTTTGAAAAATGAGATACCCAACATTTAACTAATAGGATGTTTCGCCAGGCCCTGTGAAACATGTAGTGCTAAGTAACAGAGGTTGTCAAATGCATAACCTTGTGCTGTTCCTGTTTCCCTCCATTTACCCCATTTGCTATTATTTAATATGTGTGTAGACCCATCTTTAACAACCCTGCTTCAGAATCACGAGGCTTATGGTATCATTCAGTGCAGAAAATGTTGATTTCTTTTTTATAATTATTTTGCAGAGAAACTTATGATCAAAATATGAATCTAGCAGCTGTCATAATGAGAAAATTCTCTCTTTAGTCTTGCAGCTGATTGAACTAAGGAGCGAACAAGTATAAACCTATCATCCCTACTTACTTTGGAGTAATACATTTTTAAATTATCATTATTTACATAATCGATAAACCTATATTAAGATATTTTTAACTTCCATTTCTCTCTTAGTTTCTGGAATTAAATTAATGAACATAATAGGAACTATTTTATATAAATATGCAGAAAATATTTAATATGTAACTAGAAGCCTGACAGCTCTACATATGTTTAATTTTTAATGTTCAAGTGTTGTTGTGTGACTTTTGTTGTTGTTAGGTACCATCCAGTCATCCAGTCACCTCCTAATTATATCAACCTTCTAGCCATGGCATAGTGGTTATTATACATTGGGCTATGATCACCAAGGTCAGTAATTTGAAACCACCACCTGCTCAGGAGCTTAGGGAAAAGACAGGATTTCTACTCAGGTCAAGAGTTAGTGTCTGTGAAACTCACAGGAGTGTCCGTTCTACCTTGTTCTGTACGATCACTATGAGTGAACCTTGACTAGATGGCAGAGTATGAGTTTTATACAACAGAAAAAACAATAGCAAGTTCTGAAATATGGCCACACCTGTTATCCTTCCACAGACAGATTATTTAGACATACTTGAAGCTGTTCTCATTGGGAGCCATGCCCTCTCAACAGGTGAAGATCTCTAAAGGTTTGTGCCATGAAGATCAACTATACTGTAAGATGGCAGCTCTAACCCGATCTTATTTTGAGTCCCTTCCAACAACCTGAGGTGCTCATCTTCCAGCACTATAGGAGACACACTTCACTGACATTCATACACTTTTCAGTGGCTCTTCCCTCAACAGTGGAGCACCGAATCCTTCTTCCTGCTCAGTGCTTGGTGTGGATGCTCCACTGAGACATGTTCACCGTGGGTGACTGCTGTTCTGTGAAACATCTGGGGCAGAGCTTGAACATTATAGTTACCAAGAACTGGTATCATTCCATGCTATCCCATTAAATGTCAATGCCTGCAGTTTAGGGTATTTAAGAGACTCTTAAGAGAGTTAAGGCATTCTCCCTGTCATCACTACCCTAAAAGTCAAGTATGAGGAAAACTGAAATTGAATGGAAGGAATGTTTTTGAAAGAAGTACCATGAGGGATTTTTTTTTCACTCTGAGAGTAACAGAATAACAATAATAGATGTTACTGACATTTGTTGATCACTTAGCATATGTCAGGCCCAGAGCTAAATGTCACACATGCATCATGAGAGACACAGGTTAATTACCACCCGGAGTCTCGTAGAAAGGAAGAGGGCATCTGGGATCTGAACTTTCCTTTGACTCCAAGGCCTCTGCTCTTTGAGACTCTGTAAAACTGGGGAAGCAAATGAATAGAAAACAAGTGCTTCTCAAAGAGTAAAGGTTTGTTTTGTTTTAGGGTTTTTAATTTTTTTTTATTTCCAGTCTTCAGCTGAACAAAAGTTATTTTTATAAAAATTTAAACAAACGATACACAACTTTAGGTTATCTGCTTGCTACTAAATAGCTTTTTTCCTAAACTTTTCCAACTGTGATACAATTTTAAAATATACTGTCAAGACCCTATTAAAATTATTTGTAAATTAATATTACGACAGAGTGCTCCTACGGATTCATACTGTGCTACATTCATTCCATGTAGTGGGATTTTGTTTTGTTTTAGGATCTTGATTTCTTCAATGGAGATGAGCTGAGAGCTGAGAATGAAGAAAATGATATATAAAGATGTAAAGTCTAGAGTAAGAGAAACCTGGAAAAGTTACTTAATATAAAATGTTGACATTTTCTCCAACACTTTCCTTTATTCTCAGTTAATCTTAAATAAAGATATATTGAGAAGACAATCAAGAAACGAAAAGAGAATGAAAAAATGACCAATTTAAAAACTGGTATTATTTCTCATTAAAAAACAAATAAAACAAAAACTAGTCTTTTTTAGCATTGCATCGCATCAACTTCAAAAGGCAGTTAGAAAAGCTAAAAACTTCAATTCCCAACCCAGACAGGACAGTGGGAGAAACATCCAAACGCAGACTCCAAGTGAAAGGTCAGGTTCCCAATGATGATGACAGATTTGTCAGAATCTCCCTCCTTCCTTCTCTCTTGAGAGCCCTCGTGGCGTATGTTGGACTGCCAACCTCTAGGGCAGCAGTTCTCAACCTGTGGATCACACCCCTTTCACAGGGGTCACCCAATTCATAGCAGTAGCAAAATTAAAGTTATGAAGTAGCAATGAAAATAATTTTATGGTTGGGGGTCATCACAGCATGAGGAATTGTATGAAAGACTTCCGGCATTAGGAAGGTTGAGAACCGCTGCTCTAGGGCAAAAGTTCAAAACCTACAGCTGCAGCTCTGCTGGTTTTCTATTCTTGTAAAAGATTTTCGTCGGGAAACCCACAGGGGCATTTGACCCTGTCCCATAGGGCCACTCTGAGTTAGAATCTCCCAAATGACAACAGCATGCGTGAAAGTTTTGGAAACCAACAGGGTCGCTATGAGTCAGAATTGACTCAGTGACAGTTGATTTGTATACTTGTTTTCTTCTCTGATTTATTATTTTAATCTACTCTAGTCATCTCTCCAATAGTTTCTGTCTGATAACCCGGCTATTCCCAACCATCACTTGTGTTACAGGGAAATCACCAGCGGCTTATTTCCTCTGTGGATCCAGGAAATGTGTTCCAGGCTTCCCTGTCATCCACAGCTATCTGCACATCAGAATCTCACAATTTAAGCTCTGGTACTATTCTTTGCATCAGAATTGGAGAATACATTTTTCATTCCTTGGATTACAGATTGAGGTATGCTTTATCCATGTGGGCTTTTTCACTTAGATGGCTGCACATTTGAAAACAAGTCTTTAAGATCCCAGGCACGATTATTTATGATAGCTGGTCACCATCAAATTTCTTTATCAAATTTTGCTATAACGCCTATACCTTCTGTCTTTCTTTCATAAGGGAAAGTTACAAGCAGGGCCATATCATAAGATTTAATTATTTGAGACAGAAAAGGTGGCATCCAGTTAGATTTACCCACGTGGAGCTCCTGCTGCCAGACCAGAACATTGGGAGGTAAGGTGAATGAGACTTGGAGAAAGAGTCCTAAAATTAAAATAAGGGTATTAGGACCTCTCCTGAACCCTGGTTTTTAAAATTTTTCACTCTCAAAGCAAACTGAGAATGCACTGAATCGCTCTAGCTTTGGTGTGTTGGGCTCATGGGCTCCAGCCAAGCAGCTACCAGTCCCAAATTTCAGCAGTGAGTGGTAATTTCCCCAGGCTGATGCCAAAAAGGGGACATAATCCCAGAGACGAGGAGAACCTCTGAGCGGTAGTCACAGGACCCCACACCAGATATCCCTGTGCTGTTAGCTTCCTTGAGCTCATAGCCTGGGGTTGAGGCCAGGGTCAGCGTGTGGCCACAGATTTGGAGCAATTGAAAAGACATAAGGAAATTTACCTGAGTCATCACAGTGTGACAGAATATAAGCATGTAGTCATAGTTCAGGGGGCAAATTCAGTTCCAGTTGGCTGAGAAGAAAATAACCTCTCAGATAAGCTATATCTCCTCTGCTGGGGGTCAGCATGACAGCCCCGAAATCAGGGCACCCCATAAGTCCAATATAAAAAAGAGAGAGAGAAAAAAATTTTTTTTTGGCAAAAACTGCAAATACAAGGCTCATTGTTTAACTCCAAGACACAGGTAGAACAATTTCATTACCATACACTAGCATATAAATGGAGCCCTTGCTAAGGAATACCACAGATAGCTACAGAGATTACAAAGACCCCCTAGAGCATACCTCAGTTTGAGAATAACTTAATTAAATTCCAGCTGGGCATGGGAAAAACAAACAAACAAAATCTCTGAGCTATTAGGGTATCAGCGGTCTTGGCCCAAGGTAGGATAACTCCCAAAGCCCAACAGGCTTGGGGGAGCCACTATCCACCCTGAGTGATTATACATGCAACTCAGAGGCCCTGTCTGTCTTCTGTGTGACTGGGGGAAACCCCTGCCTGCACTGGGGCCCTACATGTTGCGGAAAGAACACCCCCCACCCCACCCCACTGCAGTGCTGCCTACAGCGCCAGGCAGCTATACCAGTAATCTCCATCATTCAACTCTGCTGGGGGAACCACTGCCTGGCCTCTGCTGTGATCGTACCTTTGAGGGTAATTCCACCCAGCATCTGTGGGACCCTATACCAAGTGGGTACACCACACCACTACCCTGAGTCAGGGTTGGAACTCTTCCAGTCCCACGGTTGGGCAATCAGGCCTCAGTTATCTCCTTACTATTCTTTTTCTTCTCACTTCAATCTCTTTCCCTTCTATCTTTCCCACCACAGTAAGTCTCAATAGGTCTGGTTTTGTTTTTCTTTTTTTTTTTCCTTCCTTTTTCTCCTCTGTCCCTTTCTTTCCTTTCACACACCATTGCTGGCTTCCAGTCCACTACCTTCTGCTTAAGCCAACTCCTCCCAAACAGCAGGGAGAACTCCAGCCTGCCCACTGTGGGAGTGCTACACAACACAGAAGGCAGCTGTGACAGTCCTGCTCAATGCTGCTGAAGAAACTTCAGTCTGGTCTCTGTGGTGATCTTGAAAACTAGGGCAATTCCTCCCAGAACCAGTGGGACCCTGCATTAAAGGGCACACAAACCTGCCATCTTGGGGCAGGGTTTAAACCCATCCGGCCCCAAATTCAGGTGATCAGAAATCAGTTCTCTCTTTACTCTTTGTTTCTTCTCTCTTTCCCACCAGTCAATCTCAGCAAGCACAATTGTGGCTTTCCCCTTCTTATTTCTCTTTCTTTCTTCTTTCTCTCTTTTTCCTATTCTTCTTTTCTGTTTCTCTCCTCTCCCTCTCTTTCCTTCCACATGTCACTGATGGCTTCCAGCCCCCTACCCACTACATAGGGAAATTCAGCCAACCCAATGGGGAGAGGTCTAACCTGCCCCTGTGACAGTGTTGCACACATCACGAAGCAGTGCTACACATGACACAGCATGGGGCTCAGCTATCTATCTCTTTGTCAGTTTTTTTTCTATTTTTTTCTTCTTTCACCTTTTCTTCTTTTTTCCCTCTTATTCTATCTCTTGTCTCTTTCCCGACAATCTCAGCAGATCCACTTTTTCTTTTTGTTGTTTTATTTTTTTTGACGCTGCTTTTATTTTTGATTTGTGTTTGCATTTTGTGTGTGTGTTAGTTTGTTTTTTTTTATTTTTACTCTTGTCTTTGTTTTCCCTTTTCTCTCCTTTTCTTCTCTTCTCCCTCTCTTTCCTATCACAAGCCACTGCCAGCCTCTAGGCCACTCTACTCCAACTAGGACAACTCTGATGACCCAGTTTGGGGAGCTCCCACTCACACTTGTTGGTTTTATATGCAGCTGGGGAAATCATGCCCATCCACTATGGATTACTGAGAGATCAGTCAGTGAAACACTACTCTTGTGGACCCACAAGTACCCAGGCAACGTCCCATGAGAGGACTATCCACTTAACAAGCAAAATAATGGAATACTGGTCAGCTAGGGTAAGAGTGAAACCACAGGAAGATATAGTGGTAGCATGACTTCCCCAGTCCAGCTACCTGCAGGTAGTTCATAAAATCAGTCATATGAGTCCCCAAGAGACAGCCCAGTGCTCTTTGACTCTGGAAGATGGCTCTGGGCCTCTCTAAAATAACACATAAACAGAAACCAGCTCCAATAGCTTCAACAGAATATCAAGAGAAACAGAACACAATGCCAGAAGAAGTCATGAACCTAATGATGTGCATAGAAGGCAGATATTGACCTGCCACAGAAAGAATTTTCAGAATACAGCTTGCAGTCATACAGGAAATGAGGGAAGCAATTTTAAAAAAGGATGAAATGATAGAAGAGATAAAGGCAGCATACCATAGGGAAATACAAGACTTAAAGGATGAAATAACAAAATCCAGTAGCAAATTAACAGACGTTGTCATCAGACTTGAGGAGGCAGAGAATCACACAAGTTACCCAAAGGATAACCAAGCATAACTCAACAAACTGGAAAAGCACTCAAATAAAGCAATCAGATATGCTGAAGAAAACCTGAGAGTCATGTCTAATGCTGTGAATAGAAACAATATTATAATAATTTGTGTACTGAAACAAGACAGAACAATGTAGTCACCAGTGAAAAGAACATGGGAATTCTTAGAGGAAAACTTCCCCAGCTTAATAAATGAAAATCAGGCAACCATTCAGGAGTGTGAAAGAAAACCAGACAGGAAGAATCCCAACAAGACGTTACCAAGACACATAATAGTTAAGTTAACCAACTATGATGAAAAGAAAAAAAAACATAAGAGCAACTAGGGAAAAACAAAGTCACTTATAAACATACCCAAATAAAAATATTTTCAGACCTAGCAGTGGATGTGAGGAAGAAGAGGGAATGGAGTAACATATTTCAAAAATTGATGGAAAATAGTGCAAACCCACGAATACTTTTCCCAGACAAATTATCTATTAAGATAGATGGAGAACTAAGAGTCTTTCCAAACAAGGAAAAACTCAAAGAATACATAAAAAGAAACCAACCCTACAAAAGATCTTAGCTGACCTAGTGTGGGCAGAAGATCCACACTAACCGAACGCAAATAAAAGACTGTCACATAGAGCAACTCTACCCAGAGGGCAACAAAGAGAAAATAGCCCCCAAGATAGCATTAGCTTTATAGTGGAAGGCAAGAATGTACCACACAAGTACACCACAAACTGGTAAGACAGGTAGGTAGGAAAACACCCAACACATAAGGCACAAGATGACATCACACAGTTCACAGATGGATGTACTAACACTGGATATCAATGGACTAAACTCAGGCATTAAAGAGGTTGAGGTTAACACACTGTCTCAGAAAATATAACCCATTGATCTGCAGCCTACAGGAGACACATCTCAGGTGTGCAGACAAAATCAGCTTGAGAATTAAAGACTGAAGTAAACCATATCAAGCAAATGGCAATGCAAAAGGAGCAGGGGTAGCAATCTTAATCTCTGATAAAATTGACCTTAAGATACAGGCCAGACCTCTACTCAAGCACTCCCTCAATGCATGAATACTTTCGTTTATTAAATTGGTACTGTATGATGCTCACTTTCCCGACACAACTGCTGAAGCCAAAGTGGGTGAACAAGTAAATGTGGTGAAGAAAGCTGATGGTGCCCGGCTATCAAAAGAGATAGTGACTGGGGTCTTAAAGGCTTGAAAATAAACAAGCGGCCATCTAGCTCAGAAGCAACAAAGCCCACATGGAAGAACACACCATCCTGTGTGAGCGAGTGATCCCAAAGGGATCAGTTGTCAGGCATCAAAGAACAAAAAATCATCATATCATTGGCTGCACACCTCCATGATAGGCTCGCTGAAGACAAATGGGTGCATAAGCAAATGTGGCGAAGAAAGCTGATGGTGCCAGGCTATCAAAATATATAGCATTTGGGGTCTTAAAGGCTTGAAGATAAACAAGTGGTCATCTAGCTCAGAAACAACAAAGCCCACATGGAAGAAGCACACCAGCCTGTGTGATCATAAGGTGTCAATGGGATCAGGTATCGAGCCTCTAAGACCCAGAAGAAAATCATACCCAATGTGAATGGGGGTGGGGCATGAAGTTGAGACCCAATACTTATCTGATGACAATTGGAAATCCCCTCACAGAGGGGTCACAGGGAGGAGATGAGTCGGTCAGGGAGCAGTACAGGAAACAGGTACATCGAAGAAACACACAACTTTCCTCTAGTTCTTTGATGCTTCCCTCCCTCTACTATCATGACCTCAATTCTACCTTAAAATTGGATTAGACCAGAGCATGGACACTGCTACAGATAAGAGCCCCCAACACAGGGAATCCATGATAGATAAACCCCTCAGGGCCAACAGTGAGAGTAGAGATACCAGGAGGATTAAGGGAGGGTGGGGGGAGAAAAGGGAAATCAATCACAAAAATCAAACTAGAACACCCTCCCATTGGGAGGAATAATGGAAAAGTGGGTGAAGGACGATGGAGGACGAAGTAAGATATGGAAAAAATAATCTTCAACTTATCAATGATTCATGAGCGAGGATAGGCGATAGAGGAAGGAGGAAGAAATGGGGAGCTGATATCAGGGCCTCAAGTGAGAAGAGAATGCTTTGAAAATGATGATGGCAGCATATGTGCAAGTGTGCTTGACACACTGGATGAATGTATGAATTGTGATAAAAGAGGGCTCAAGTAGAAGGCAAATATTTTGAAAATGATGATGAAAACAAATGTACATATATTCTTGACACAATGGATGTATGTATGGGTTGTGATAAGACTAGTACGAGCCCCAATAAAATGATTTTTTTAAAGTCCAGAATATTAAAATATTAAAAAAATATTTGAAAAAAAGAGTTAATTATTCTTAGATTAGATTTAGCCTTAAGTGAGAGCCTCAAATCCATTGCTGAATCTTTTGTTTTTTATCTGTCTGTGGTTCACCATAGAGACATCCGTGTTAATTTATGGTAGAATCTTACTGATCATCTCCCTGTAGCATAAGGACCTTCCTTTTCTAGTGTCATTTATTAGCCCATGGCACTAATTTTAGAACTCTATTGAGAGAGCGAGATTGAAAAAAATGTAGCCTATAAATTACAGTACATGAATTATTCACTTGTATAGAATAAATCCTTAAGTGGCCAGACACTATTTGCACAAACAAAGGAAATTGGTGGTCAGGTAAAATTTATAATAATATTCACTGACAATGTCAGACACAGGCCTGCCAGAATAATAAATATCTTAATATAGCAAATAGGGCATTGAAGTAGTAAGTAAATGTGAGTCCACCTCTCTTTGTATGATCTGCTTTTTCATATACGGTGCAGGTTCTTTCTTAATTCCTCAGGTTACGGGCGTGTTTGAAGTAAAGCCTAGTTCACTTAATGAGGTTTTCTCATCACATCCCTCTGGTATGGCCTTTAAAGAGTGGTCTGCACCTTGAAGATCCACTGTTCAGTGTCCTGGTGTTCTGTGGCACATGGCCTGAGTCCCCAGAGGGTGTACAAGAACTCAGACCAATGCAGTTTGTTAGGAGCATAGTACCAGACATACTCTTCCTTTAGGACATTCAAAGTATTCTTAATCATCTTTTTCCCTCACTAGGAAGTTTGTACTCCCCCCAAACCCCCCTTCTTTTGCTTTTAACCAACGGACATAAAATTGTCTTCTGCAAGACGTGCATGTTCCCGTTCCCCTCTATTGCCTTGGTTTTCCCATCAGTATCTCTCATCACTCTGGTAGGAATGCATGCCGACTGAGGGGGCCTCGCCATTCCTTTATGGTTTTTTATTTCTTTCCTTTTTTGTTGTTGTCTGTTTAGAGTCCTATAATTTAGTGGAAAATTGGTTTTGTTCAACAGGTTTAGATAATTTCTTACGATACAATTATATTTATAACATATCATGGAACTGACTTGACTGTTGTCTTCAGTAGTCTTTGATGTGTCATGTTCACCAACATGTGGGAGCTAAAGTGACATCAAATCTCTTATTCCTGCTGTCAGAGATAAAATATAATTTATAATTCACACATATTTTGGTAACATCATTTAAAAATTTTTAGTTTATACTTGAAGAAGGAAAACGCATCGATTATTAACTACATTTTAATGAAAATTAACTATATTTTAATGAAATATTAATAGCTATAAAGCAATTGAATAAGACAATTTTATAAGAAGCAACTATTTTTCTAGAATGATATTTCATATACTGCTTAAGAGGAGTCTTACAGATTATTCTTGAAAAAATTCTGATCTTATCAATTTATAGTAGATAGATAGAAACAAGATGATAATATAATTATTTTTACAACTGCTGAAATTATAGACAATTATAATTAATTTTTAAAGACAGCAAGCTTTTAAGAAGAACATTTCAAATGACATACAAGAAATGACTATTAGCATTAAGATTGTTAGCATTAAGAAAAAATATAAAAAGAAAATATAGAATAATACCCTCTATATTAAAAATGTTAACAAATTCATTATGGAAAGCATATCTTTATGCAGCTAGTGTTAATTTATTTATAAAGACTTGAACTTAATCCCAAGTGATGAAATATTTGGAGCACACTTGATATTGCTTTGAAGACATAGATGCTAAGAAAAATACTATGAATCAATTGGACATAATCAAATAATAGGATGAATGATTTTTAAACTAAAAGTACTTTAGGAATTATTTCAGATGTACAAAACTAAAACTCCAATAAAATTAACCAGAAACGAAATAACAAGTTAAAAATTTAAGAATGTAATCAGAAATGATGACCCCAGTTTTATATAATAATACACAAATTAACTACTAGGAAGTTTCATAAGTTGAAAATAATAATTGAATGCAAATCAAGTACCTAGTTGATATTTTTTGCTCTACCATGTAACTGGGTATTAGACCTTCCATTTTAATATTTTAATATTAAATATTTTAATATTTTTCTTGGAGGTAAAGTATAAATAGGAATTCTAAACAGCATGTCCTCAATAGCTATAACAAATGATAATGATAAAAATATCAAACAAGTTATACACCTTTCAAACCATATTCCGTGTAAAGTTTGCTAAAAATAGTTTCCAGAAAGACTAAATTATTTAATGTGTTTTCTTTTTCCTCAGATTTTCAGGCCCAGTTTTGATTTCTTCAGTTTCTTTTCAGTTATTTCAGTCAGCACTTTACTATTTACAGAATATGCTAAATATAGATGGGAAAACTTTAACAATGGAAACAAAACATTTAGAAAAAAAGTAGAACAGGCATTTATATTTCCACAAAGGACACTGTGGTAGCTACATGATTTCTTGTCAACTTGATAAAAGAAACAAAGGGTGGAGTCTAGCCTGCGTATTAGGTCACTTTCTGATTTACCCCTTCCTTGTGAACTTGGCCTTCTCAAAGGATCCTGGGAACTTCTCTCACTAATTCTGCCATCAGAAGAGCTGGGTAACTTTCTCTCTTTTTCTACTACACCTTCCTGTTAACAAACCACACATTCCAGCCCTGGTTGTTTCAGATTGAAACAGGATCTCCATGGGTTTTCAGTAGGGACGATCCTTAGGAATTACAGTGCTAGGCAATTCTTGGAGGTGTCTCCACCTGAATTTGTACTGCTAACCCTTTATTTTGTAGATGAACACTTCAACGCTCGAACCAATCAGTAACTCAGTTTTAAAGCACAGCAGTTATAAATCCTGAGGAAATGTACTTTAACATTTTTCTGAATACGTTGCCATGTTGCTGTCATAACGAGGATTTTTTTTCAAATCCAAGATTAATATATTCTTTTGATTTCATACAGGTGTTTAGTAGAGTCTTTCTTAGAGTTACATTATTTTGTGTAAAGTCATTAATTAAAATCAATTATAAATGTAGAAGTGGTGGCAAGGACAGCCTGGTGGCATGATGGGAAAGGAGTTGGACCGTGGACCACAGGTGGCAGTTCACAAGAACTTGCCCCTCCATATGAGGAAGCTGAGACTGTGCTTCTGTAATGTTTCAGAAACCCTGCATTGGGATGCTGTTAACCAGAATCAACTCCTTGGTGATAGGTTTGGTTTCGGTTAAGAGGGAGAGAAAGAGAAAGGGCGAATATCTTGGAATATAGATGGGTATAAAACAATTCCTCTTATTATTTAATATCTATTTTATAATTTAATACTATTCAATATTATTTAAAATGGAGTGATATTTTATCATTCATTTTTGATATTAGTAATGTCTTTTATCTTGATCATTCAAGCTAAAGCTTTATCATTAATTTTTTCAAGGAATCAAACTTTGCTTTTATTACATTTTTGAGAATGAGTTGAAATTTTTTCTTTTCTGTAAGATTTTTTTCAGAGGAATTTTAGAATCGGAACTATTATTGTTTTATCTATCTATCTATCTATCTATCTATCTATCTATCTATCTATCTATCTATCTATCTATCATCTATGTATCTATCAATCTATCTAACTGTCTACCTTATCCAGCCCTGGAGATATTTCAGGTGTTACACTGCTAACTGCAAGGTCCAAGGTTCACACCTACCAGAAACTGAGGAAGACAAACAAGGCTATCAGTTTCCATAAAGATTTACAAAGTTTCATAAAGCCTATTTAGTGTTGCTCTGAGTCAGGGTCAACTTCATGGCAATGAACCTATGTCTTTCTATCAGTCTGACTGTCCTATGTATCTATCTCTATCTATGTATCTTTCTATCTCCTACCAGCCATCCTCTGTCTTCTTGGATTATTTTTTAGTCACACTAATATTCCCTATTCCAATCCACCAATGAAGGCTTTCATTTTGTTTGCTCCTTCCTCCTCCCACCCTCCCCTCCCTCTCTCCCTCTCTCCTTTCCTTCTTTCTTTTCTATACTAGTTTTCTCTTTTCACCATTTGTCAACTCCCACTTGGCAGTAGGAAAATTGAATCTCGTTAGCATTACTTTTTTTTCCCCAAGGAATCCTTTATTTCTCCATCAGGCTAGCTGCCTCGTAGATTCACATGTGGCTTCCATAGCCCCCATTTCACCAGTTTCAAATGTGAAACACTTGCAAAGATGGAAAAGACTCCATGAAAATGGCGGTAGTGATGTGAATTCGCACTCACAGCCGCTCTATGTCCAACAGAACAAAGTACCACCAGACCCCATGCCAGCCTCATGATCCTTATTAGGGTCATAAAAAACAAGTTACACCGGAGCTGCATTCACGCGATGACATAGGGCTGTCTTGGCAAAGCTATAACAACAGAAAACATTGTAAAAGTAAATGTTTAAGAAATCTCTGGACTATATTTTGTGAAAAGGAACTCAGGTGGGTTATGTGTTTTGCTGCGAACTGCAAGGTCAGCAGTTCAAAGCTGATGTCTGCTTTACAAGACAAATATGGGATTTTTCACTCCTGCAAAGAATTACAGTCTAGAAACCAAGGGCCCAGTTCTCCCCTCACCTATAGGTTCATTATGAGTCAGAAGCAATCCTATTGTAATGGGTTTAAGAATAATTTAAAATACCTGGGCATTTCGACTTGCATGATACCACAAAATCTTTAGAACTCTTTAATAAAATAAAGCAAGTTATACCACATTTAATATTAGCTAAATAACTATCTAAATCAATCATATATATTTGCAGTTGTTTATTTTCATATTTAGACTATATGTTTAATTTATTTGTTCTTAAAAATGTCAATATGTGCCTTAAAATTCTTGTAGTGAGTATTATATAGGACTCAGATTCTGACTTGTGTTTTTCAGCACATTTATAAGTGTAACTTTAGTTTTATATGACCAGTGAGACTAATTTGGAGCCCAAATGAAGCATTTATATTTATTCATACCCTGAAGGTGTACATTCACCTGTGCTATATAATAATACATTGGAGTGGTCAGTGGATAGCACTAGCATAACTCTTTAAAAATAGTGTCCTATTTTTTTTCATATGACCATAAAACTCAGCTTGCAGGCATGTATTACACTTATTAATTATTATGTTGGAATGACATTTTCCATCTTGTATTAAATTAATACGTGTTTGTTTTTTGTTTGTTTTTTTATGTATCTACATGGAAATTTAAATACAGGTGATGTAGGAATGATGACTTACTTCCAATTTTTCTTTACATTTCTATTCCTAAAGGAACTCTAGTGGCTCTGTGGCTTAGTTATTGGATTGTTAAACACCAGGCTGCAGGCTTAAACCCATCAATTGCTCCACAGGAAATATGAGTTTGCTTGCTCCCTAAAGATTTACAGTCTTAAAAACCCAATATAGGGTTTCAATAGGGAGTCTATTGGAATCAATCATCTCATTGACCCTGGGCTTTATATTTCAAATATAAAAGGTGTTCCTGGACTTGAATCCATAGTGAAATATCTGAACTGTCTGTGGTGACTCAGCACATTTAAGGCACGCGTTGTACTCTGCATAATTGTAACTATATTTCACAGTAGCTTTAATTCCAGATAACTGAATACTTCACCTTAGCTGCTTTGTTTGAGAGTCCACGGGAAATTAAGAGGGGTCATCAGGAGACATCATAAGAGGTCATGTACTGTGCACTGGCAAAGACGGGGCAGTTTCCAAGATCACTTCATCTGTCCTCTCCATGATCAGTAAAGCTACTGATTATTTATATTTAAAAATAAATAGCCTCAAATAATTTCATGCTGTTAAGTCTAGTCAAAAATTTAAAAAAGGAATATCAGTGAGTGACCTCCAGAAGCATGATGAAATATTATCATTATTAGAGTCCTTAAATGTCAAACAGTGTGTGCTATTATAGTTACTTATTGGATGTTCAGAAAAACCCCCATATATAATCTAGTGTAAAAGACAAACCCACTACCAGCAAGTTGATTCTGACTCATAGGAACCTGTTATAGGGTTTCGGAAACTGCAAATATTTACAGGTGAAAAAAAACTTCATATTTTTCCTGCTGGTGTGTTTCAACTGCATCTCTTTTAGGGTAAACAGTCAAATGCCTAACCCTCAGTGCCACCAGGATCCCAATCTAACCATACATTTTAATACAATGCATAACAATGTCCACATTATTTTAAAAATATTTTAATATAACTATAATTATCTAAACCCACAATTTTAACTTAAGATATATTTTTGAGTGCTAGCCATTTTTATGTTTTCAAATAATTTCAGTAATTCTGCCTATTCTGAGAGAAAAGAGAATTCTCCCTGCAAAAGTATTAATTGCATTGCATATATCTGTTACTATTCTGAAGACTGCCTTCTCACATTTTATGGTATTTCTTGAAATACAATTTACTATAATTATTGTTACTCAAATAGCTTAGCTTTTCAGTTGTGTTTGCCTACTGTGTGTCTGTGCTTCTTGAGAATGTTTTCTCTATTTAAAACATATCTGTGTTAATTTACATTTCATTTATAACAGGCATAGAATTAATATTTTAACGTTGTAGCTTTAGTATTGTGGCACCAGTTTTATTCTACTGTATTAGGCTCAAGCACCAAATGCAGTCATTATACAGAGCCCTTTATTTAAACAGTTTCCCTGGGCAGCAGGGCACTGGGATGCTCCAGGGGGCTGCCAAAGCAGATGCCTCTACTTTATCCTGGATAATGGGCTATGGTACAAAAGGTGTTTATTGCCAGAAAGGCACTGCTTTTGTTCTTCCTCAATAGGAGACAATAAGCTAAATACGTTTGGAACTCAGAGAACTCTCTTCACTAATTCGCAATGTCACCTCTCTGTGGAATCTCTTAGGATTCTTTCATTCTACAATGCTGATCTATTTTCCAACCCTCTTCCAGCTCTGATACACTGTATGTCAATGAGGACAATTACCCAATAGTGCTTCCTGGACTGTAAATATTTATGAAGGCAGAATGTCATTTTCTTTTCCTTCAGAGTGGGCGGTGGCTTGGAACTTTCCGTTATTGTTTTTAGGTGCTATTGAATCAATTCTGACCCATAGTGACCCTGTACACAACAGAAGGAAACACTGCTCTGCCTTGTGCCATCCTCACAATTGAAGCTTACACAGCCCACTATCGGGCCATCGGGGCACCTTCTTAGAGAGACCCATGTTGTTGTTGTTGTTGTTCATCTCCATCAAGTCAGTTACTCCTCAGAGGAGCTCATTGTGACCTAAGTGCAACAGGACAAAGTCCCGAATCATCCCCACAATTGTATGCACATGGTACACAAGTCAAAATGGAGAGAGGCTGATAGAACCAGACCACTGGGGGCAGAGAAGCGGTATGGAAACCCCCTGCCAGCGCTGAGATACTTACAACACCACTGGATCCACAAGTCAAAATGTGAAGAAACTGATATAAATATCAATTAATAACTGGAACTTAGAATATATGATGTATGAATCTAGGAAAATTTGAAATGATTAAAAGTGAAAGAAATGCATTTATTTATGCACACATTCATTTTGAGCATTTATGTGGGGAAGGTGATCACACAATGATGTTTTTTGTTCTTTGGTGTCTGCTACCTGATCCCTTCAACACCTCGTGTTCACATAGCTTGTGTGCTTCTTCTCTGTGGGCTTTGTTGCTTCAGAGCTAGATGCCCGTTTGTTTGTCTTCCAGCCTTTAAGACCCCAGATGCTATATATTTTGATAGTCGGGCACCATTAGCTTTCTTCACCACTTTTGTTTATGCACACTTCTGTCTTTAGCGATCATGTTGGGAAGGTGGGTATCAGGAAATGACCGATTAGCTGAGCAAGGTGCTCTTGTATTGAGGGAATGCACATGAGGAGGCCCAATGTCCACCTGCTACCCTACTACTAAACCTATAAATACACGCACGTAGGTCTATTTTCCCCATAATCATAAATATACTTACATATGTACATGTCTGTACTTAGGCTTCTATGTATGCCTTTTGCCTCCTACTTCTTTCCTCTATTTCCTTACACTTTCCTCCTGTACCACTACCAAAAAGGCTGATGGTGCCCAGCTATTGAGAGATATATCATCTTGAGACTTAAAGACTTGAAAGTAAACAAGCGGCCATCTAACCCAGAAGCAACAAAGCCCACATGGAAACAACACACCAACATGTGTGATCATGAAGGGCTGAGGGGACTAGTTTTCAAGCACCAAAGGCAGGGGGGTGGGGGTGGGGAAATCATATCATCGTGAATGAGGGGAGCGCATGATGGGGACCCAATGCCCATCTGTAGACAACTGGACATCCCTTGCAGAGGGGTAGTGGGTAGGAGGTGAGTCACTCACGGTTCAGTGTAGCAATAATGAGACTCACAACCTTCCTCTAGTTCTTAAACACTTCCTCCCTGCAAATATCATGATCCCAATTCTACCTTGAAAACTTGGTTAGATCCGAGGATGTACACTGGTACAGATGGGATCTGGAAACACAGGGAATCTAGGACAGACGAACCCCTCAGTACCAACGGTGATAGTGGTGGTACCAGGAGGGAAGGGGGCCTAGAAAAGGGAAATCGATCACAGGGATCTAAATATAGCATCCTCTCTGGGGAATGGGCAACAGGAAAGTGGGTGAAGGGAGACGCCGGGCAGTGTAAGATAAAATAATAATTTATAAATTATTAAGGGTTCATGAGGGAGTGGGGAGCAGGGAGGGCAGGGGAGGGAAAAAGAAAACTGAGGAGTTGATTCCAGGAACCCAAGTGGAAGGCAAATTTTGAGAATGATGAGGGCAACAGATATATAAGTGTGCTTTACACAATTGATGTATGTATGGATTGTGATAAGATTTATATGAGCCCCAATAAAATGATTAAAAAATAAATGCATAAAATGATATTTTAGGTGTTAGTGACCTCAAATGGGCTGGTATTGACATTTTTTATTAAAAAATATATATATAAAATGTATCATGCCTGAGCTAACACAATCATTGTCAAAAAGAATTCTTTCTCTTTTTTAATAGATTATTTCCTTGGGGGATCTTAAAGCTCTTATAACAATCTATATTTCAATTGTGTCAAGCCCGTGTCATTGTATATAAATATATGTCTGTTTATACTTCTATAAATGTATTTTTCCCCCTAGTTATTTTCTCTATATCCAAAAATGAATATTTTGAAGTACAATGCCATCTGTGATAGGATAATGTCTGTTTACATATGACAAAATCCAATCAATACAATTATTATTAAAATTAATGCACCAACCACTTAAATAATGATGCAAAAATTGAAGAATTCTAAGAATGTCTTCTGTCTTAAATTGAGCAAACATGCAATCAAGGTGTGTTGAAATTTTTTGTGATTACATGTAAAAGTTGAAAACCAAGAGGAAAGAACAGTACTTGGAAAAATGACCTTGGTGATAGAAATAAAGCTGGACCTCATATGGTGGATTTTTGAAAGACTTCTTATGAAGAAAGGCTTCTTCAAAGCAGATAACTTTTCTCACCAATATGGACAGTGAATACACATATAATTCCCCAGAAGAAATAACCAGAAACCAAATTGACTACATTTTTGGAAAAAGATGACGAAGAAGCTCAATATCAGCTGTTAAAACCATGCCAGCGGCTGTCTGTGGAAAAGACCATACAGTAATCATATGTAAGTTCATGTCGAAGCTGAAGACAATTTTAAAGTTTACTAGAACCAAAATACTACCTTTAGTATATCCCAAATAAATTTCAAGACCATCTCAAAAACAGATTTGATGCATTGAACACTAATGAGAGAAGACCTGATGAGCGTGGATAGACCTCGAGAACATGAAGAAAACAAAAGATCGCTAAAAACTTCAGAAAGACAGAAATAATCCAGGTCAGAGGGGACTCTGCAACTTGCTCTGAGTCATGGAGTAGGTAACACTATATGATTGATATATGAATCATAGAGTAGGTAACACTATATCCGAGTCATAGAGTAGGTAACACAGATGAAGGCAATGAAGTCATAGAGCTGACTAGAAAGTTTCAATGGGCAGCTAAAGAAGACAAAGTAAAACATTATGATGTGATATACAAAACCAAAAAGGAAGAATAAGCTCAGCATATCTTAAACTGAAAAAACACAAGAAAAAAACCAAGCCTCCAGTTGCAAACTACTGAATGATGCAAAAGCATGAACAGGAATGGAAAGAATTCCGAGTCACTGCTCAAGAGAGAAGTAGTCAACATTCAACGATTTCAAGAGGCCGTGTTTGAACAGAACTGATGGTACTCAAGGAAGAAGTTTAAGCTACACAGAAAACATTAGCCCGAAACAAGATGCCAGAGACTACAGACATTGATGAGTACCAATTAAAATGTTTTAACAAGCCGATGAATCACTGGAAGCACTCACTTGTTTCTGCCAGAAAACTCAGAAAGTTACTTGGCCAATTGACTGGCCTGGACCCATATTTGTACCCATTCCAGGGAACGGTGCTCAAATTATAGAAAAATATCATTACTATCACATGCAAGCAAACTTTTCCTGAAGTCAGAACTGCCTCGATGGCCCCTAATGATAACAATAAGCCATAAGTTTTTCTGAGATATGTTAAAATCCAGCCATGTGCGCAACAGTACATTTTCAGAGATTCAGGCTGGATGCAGAAGAAGATGTGGATAAGGGATATCGTTGCTGATGTCACATGGATCTTGGCTGAAAGCAGAAAATTCCAGGAAGATGTTTCTCTGTGTTTCATTGGCTATGCAAGCACATTCAGCTCTATGGATCATAACAAACTGTGGAAATCCTTAAGAAATATGGGAACTCAAGAACACTGTGGAACCTGCACCTAGATAAAGAGCCTGTTGTTTGAACAGCGCGAGGGAGGGCGGTCTTATTTAAAATCAGGACAGGTTTGCATCCGGGTTCTAGTTTTTCTATCTTCTTTGGGTGCTGTCTACTTCATGCAGTATTTTGCCTATAGAATCTTTCAATATTGTAACCTGAGGCTTGGATTTTTCTTGTGTTCCTTCAGTTTAAGACATGACACTTCATTTTTGTTTGTCTAACTCTAGGTCTTTGTACACTTCATTATACTAGTGGTCAAGGGGGAGCGAAAAAGAGGAACGCCCTTGTCAAAACTGATTAACAGTAAGTGCAACAATTGGCTCAAATATAAGAAAAAATGTGGTGATTGCTCAGCACTGAGTAGTGTTTCCTTCTGTGAGGTAGTTAGTTTATTGTGCCAACCTGGCCGATAAACACATGTGGGGTTAATTGAAGGGCAGAGAGATAAATGGCTCAGTGAGTCTCACCTTTCTAGTACAACGGCTCTCTTGCTTTGGGATGGTCAGACAAGGGTGCAGCTGCCTTAGCCAATTTCCTGCGTTAGCTGGCAAGGTTCACTTCCTGCAAGACACCCCTGAGGAGAAGCCGCATGAGTCTACCCTGATGCAGCCCTGAGTGCTTGTAGCAGTCATGCCAGCGTTGAGATGCTTACAGGCTCCCTGATTTGGTTTTCCTCCTGCAGTCGGCATAATAGTGCGTGTTTTTTGAGGTGGAGGACTTTGTGGATTGGTGTTGGACATATGAGTTAATGTTGGACTTGTGGGCTTGGGCAGCACTGATTTGGGATGTTTTCTTGATGTGCACTTACCCTTTATGTAAAACTCTCTCTTATACATGAGTTTCTGTGGATTTGTTTCTCTAAAGTACTCAGACTAATATATTCTGTTTCACAAAAAAGTTTCCTATGATTTGAAACAGCCTTGGTGGCACCTAACAATAACAGGTCAGCATTCTGTATGTGGTAGATTCTAATTATGGCTCTACTTGTTGATAGCTATAATATCATTTTGGAGGGCACTCTCAACTCTCCTAGTGGACAGAATGGGTTTGGGATTACGACCTGCTCTAAGTAGATGCCAAGAGGCCTGGTGGTCGAGTGCTTATGAACTGGGCTGGTTATTAGAAAGTCAGCAGCTCAAAGCCATCAGCTGCCCAGAGGAAGGAAAATGAGTCTTTATATGCTTATGAAGAGTGATGGTCTTGGAAACTCACAGCGACAGTCCTACCATATCATATATGGTTGCTATGAGTTTGAGTTGGTGACAATGAGTTTGCCTATTTAAAAATTTTATTTATTTTTTAGTAGATGGTGTGAACAAAGCCATACCTTTCCACCCCCCCCCCAACCTAGTAGAAGATGTGTGCGAAGACATATCCTTTGTTTCCTTGAATCCCTCTTTGACTCCACCTTAGTAGAAGGTGTGCCTTAAAAGACCACCCTTTGTTCTCTTCGGAGGTACCCTTATACTATGATGTCACTTGGAAAGCTATACCCCTATTTCCTGTTTCTGACTTTGGACCCTGCATTTAACTAGCCTCTGGATGACATTTGGATTTTGAACTGGTAATCTGGCTTCCTGACCTAAGGGCACATAGGCCAAGAAATCATGCGCCTGAGCGACTTGGACTGGAGAGAGATTTACAGTTGACTGAATAGTGCTGTTTTTATGGTCCTATGATTGTATCACTACTGTTTGTCCATCTTGACTTTAGTAACCTATTAACTCCAAATGACCCCCCTTCAATGCAATGGTGTTCTGTGAAATCAGCTACAATGAATTCATAGCCCAACAATAACAAACACCTCCTCCCTACTGCTGACTCCCTTTTTATCCTTGGCATCTTGGTTTCTAGGCTTGTTCTCAGTTATTTGGGGCAATGATTGAGAAAATTGTATTAAGTTGACTGCATCAGCTTGAGTTTCTTACACATGGTTAAATTTGTAAAAAAAAAAAAAATAGGCTGCTCCTTTAATGATCTCTGCAGAATGGGGAGGTTATAACCAGTTTTCTTATTTAAATGGGACATGTATGTACTTAAACGATCCACTTTGATGTGTATAATCTGGCCTTCTGCAACTATTTGCCTGTGTCCTTTCCTCTAGGGCACACTGTTCTGCATTCAGATCCGATATCCTTCCCACCTTTCTCTGATTGGTCACAGCTCTCTGAGGCAGGGTCACATATAGCTGATATCCCACCAGGTAAACAAAGCAGGATCAGTGAGAGTGATTCACATAGTGAACATTTTCTCCAGACTGTCTTGAGTGATCTGATTAGGTAGTTAAATCTTCCCAAGGAGTCTTCTAAATGGCTTGACTCCACGAAAAGGTAAAAAAAAGAGTACTTTAGCCTGTAAATCATACATTTTAACTAAGAAGATAACAGAAGGATCTGTGATGTTTTCTTGAAGACAGCAATGTATTCTACAATGACATTGGAAAATTTCTGCAGAAATTGGTCTATCAAAGTAGAACCCAAGTGAGGGGAGTTTTTCATTGACAGTACATAAATATTCTTCTATTCCAGTCAGTCACTCTAACAGGATGGAGAAGAGAAAAAATAAAAGATAAATTACCAAGAACACCAATGGGTTGTTTGTGTAGACTTGAAGATGGTTAATTTTATTCTTAGTCAACAAAGAGGGTATATAAGTTATCCTTGCTTTTTATGACTGTGATAGTACAGTCAAACATGAATATTGGACAGTATGCCCTGCGAGGAACAAGTTGTTGACAGAACAGGTAAAGGAGGAAGCATGGAATCATGCAGGATTCCTGTCTCTTGGCAACAGGGAAGCCAGAGGAGATCAGATATGTCCATCTCCATTTCTGTCATCTCAAAAGGGATCAACAATTTAAATACAAGAGCTAAAACCATATACCTTTTAAAAGAAAACATACAGCTAAATCTTCAGGACCTAATCTAAAGACACGAGACAACATAAAGAATGGGAGAAAATATTTGGAATTAGATGTCTAATAAGAATTTAATATCCAGAATATTAAAAAAAAACTTCCTAAAGCTTCATTATAAAAAGAGGCAAAGGATTTATCTAGACAGTTGTCCAAAAAAAGTTGGAGAACGGAGGGCATGTGTGACTTCTGCCTCACAGGAATCAGAGTTGAGCTGGGAGAGAGATGAAAAGTCTTGTGGATCCAGAGGCAGGGTAAGCATCTCAGCGTGGGCAGGGGTCTCTACATGGCTCTTCTAGCTCCAGAGCTCTGGCGGCATCAGCATAGCTCCATCAGGCTCATCATCAGTAATGCTCACAAAGAGCAAGCATGTGTCCTGCGTCCAGTTAGCTATTTATCTCCTTAGCACCTCCAAATGAGGTCATTGAGCTGTGACCTGATTGACAGGCTAAATTCCACCACTTTACTCACACTAGTCTCAAATTGACAACAGATTATGTAACTACCAGAGCCACTGAGGGACATCTGCTCCTGTAAGCCTAGGGAAATTTAAATAGTTCTGTTTCGTCCTGCAACGGACACTGTGAGTTGGAAACATTATGCATTGTTTTCTACTCTGCTCTCTAAGGGACCGATGAGTAGGACTAGGCTCCAGACAATATGGCAATGATACAACTAACTGATAACAGAGCAGCCTGCAAGAGTCTCTAACGAATACCCTTCTTTTATAAGGAGTCTGGTGGCAGTGTGAATTAGGTGCTTGGTGGCTAATCTCAAAGTTGACTGTAGTTCAAACTCAACAGTCACTCTGCAGGAGAAAGCTAAGACTATTATCTGCAGCCCCCAAATTTAGTTTCAGACACCATAACAAGTAGTTCTAAGCAGATCTATAGGGTTACTATGAGTCGGAATTGACTTAATGGCAGTGGATATGTGTGGTAGTTACATAATTTCATGCCAAATTTAAGATTAATAAAAGCATAAGGATGGAGTCTAGCCTGTCAATCAAGTTAAAGCCTGATGGTGACTCCCTGTGGGTGTGGACTTCTCATACGGAGGGTCCTAGGAACCTCCTCATCTCTCTCCCTTCCCTATCCTGCTGGCTGACCCTGCTCTCTGCAAGCCACCATCATCGGATCCACACAACTTTGCACCATTGGCTTGTGATCTTCCTGCATTCTGTACCATTACATGTGGCTGCATGGGTCTGAAGAAGGACTCATGGACTAGTACTGGATTTATGGACTTGATCTGCTGGGCTGGGTTGTTTGTGTGATATATCATTACTTCTTGACGTAAACTCTCTTACATATATATGAGTGTCAATGGATTTGTTTCTCTAGTCAATCCATTATGATTTTGTGGAATTTTGTTTGTTTTTCATTTTATCTTAAGTAAGGTATGATTTCTGAAATCTTCTTTAAAGACAATATTAAAACCTTATGGCATATCCACCTTCTTATCGCTCATTCCAATTTCTTTTCCACTCTTCTAGCCCCATTGATTGTATTCTTCTCATGTCCCTCACTTACTCTCACTACCGTCGAGACGATTCTGACTCATAGTGACTCTGTAGAAAAGGATAGGGTTGGCCTTGTGAATGTCCAAGTGGAAGTTGGAAGCCCCTGGAGGTTTCAAAATGCTGACCTTGCCGCTAACTCCCCTCGCAGAGCTAGTACACCACAAGGGCCCCGTGCTATGTCCCCATTGGCCTCTTCATTGATAGCTAATATCCTCATTTTACTCAATTCTTTGGTATGCTCTCATATTATTAATGAGCTTCACTCATGTTATACTCACTTGTCTTCTTCAACTCTATTAGGATCTAAAAATGTCATTATGCCCCATGGTAATTTTCATGAATTACAGTATGCATGAAGGAGAACAGTGCTTTCCTAACACAATATTCAAGACAGTATCAGATTTGTTCCAAGGCTACCTTGTGATAAGAAGAAGGAATGGGCCTCATCTATGCAGGTAATGAGGATTAACTCCCATGAATCTCAGCAAAATAAGGAGACCAGTAGATTGGTAAAGTAACAAGCTTTGAAAGGGTTATTTTAAAGTAATAATTTATATTGTGAAGGTGTCACAGTGATAGAAATTTGGGAGATATCAGTTATGACTTTTACTTGTAAGTTATGAAGAGAAAGTAGATTTCTTCCGCTTCAACCACAACTACACATTTTTACATCTTTCAGTTCTCTGTTTCATCCATCATTTACTTCTCAATGTCTGTAAAATTCTTAGAATTGATTCATTTTTATTTTCTAAACATGGTTCAAATTCATTCACTTATCTTCAACCTCACTGCAACCAGCATCGTAAAGGTTCCATTATATCTTCCCTGGAACGTGATGATTGCCTTCTTCTCGGTTTCCCGCTCTTATTGTCTCCACGCCTATTCCTCAAACAGCAGATCAAATTGCTGGCAGAAAGCAAGCTCTAGATCTTGTTTCTCTCTAGACCAGAACTGTATCCCAGTTGGAAAGCCTTCTAACCCTTACTTCCAGCCTAGAAGATGGTGCATGATTTATTCCACTTTTCCTTTACTCATCTTAACTCAAGAAATACATTAATTTTTGTATTGCACAGCAGGGCTTTGGTGGTGTGTGGTTCCAATACCTGGAGCAGTACCTATACTTTTTGCAAATTGTTTATGCTATAGATATGGAATATATCAGTTTAAGTAAATTAAATAATGTATCTGTTGTCATCCAACACCATGGGAAATATTATTTTTCTTATTGAGAGGCCAGTATGCCATTTTAACACTTATTATTTGTTAATATCTAAGTGATGTAAGACAACATAAATATAATCATAAGGATAACATTTCAAATAGTCTACTATTTTGTAGTTACTAAATTCACAAATTTGAACTGTTTTTAATTTAATTGCTTAACTCCCTTGAAATGATTTGGTAACATTTATTAAGATATTATATTAAATTACTAAATTAGGACTCTTAGAAACCTACCGACAGTAAAACTTTTTTTTAATCCAAGTATACATATTTGATATTTTCCTGTTTATTTTACAGATATAAGTTATGATTAAAAAGAAACACATAAGAATCTAAATGTTTGTTTAAAAAAGATTGAAATAGTGAGTACATATATATATAAATTTCATGCTTAAAACCTCTGTAACAATATTTACTCTTTAATATTTGTATTAAAAATATTTTGTTTTTCATAAAACTCATATGAATTTACTTGATATAAAAATAAATTTTAAAAATAGAATATTTTCTTATGATCTCATCTATGCTCATAGATATAATAATATAAACATTTGAAAGTTATATAATAAAATTATATCTTAGGTACATTTCTATTTTCACATGTTTTAATTTTACATGTGAAATCTGAAACGTGTGTATTTACATGAAAACAAATACATACAAATGTATATGATATTATATACACATGATAATGTATATACTTCATTATAAAGAATATATATTTTCGCACCATAATTTAAAGTAAACATTGAATTTAGCTTAAATGTTAGCAATTGCCAAATTGATTTGAACAGTTGGTTAAGAAAATAGTTCATACAGAGAAATAATATTACGACTTCTGGCCAGGGATGAGAAGAAGAAAGAGACTCTATGCTGCCAACGGGATAAAAAGAAAAACAACATATTTTGAGAAGACCAACTTATTTTTTGCACAAGCCACTTCTTCATATTATTTAAAACTATATGCAACACCTACATTACTCAGCCTCTAGGCATTTTCAAGACAATAAGTGGATGTGGCATATAAGATGGCATGGAAGAGAGAAGAGATTCTATTTGTGTCTAAAACAAAAGACTAGAGATGGGAATGAAGCTGAAACAGTGACATTTAAGGGAGGCCTGCTCATACTTCCCTGACACTGCTCCGATAGTTTGCAGAGAGGTGGGCTGAGAGGACAGGGAAGAACACTTCTGACTTTATTTGGTAAGAAAGAAAAGGTCATTGCAAGTTTCTGAGGAAGTCAGAGAACAGAAGTAGAAATTGATAGAGGTGAACAGAAGCTTAATAACTGTAGGTTGAAACACTTGACCCATTTAACATTAAGATATTAAAATGAAAATAGTGAGGATAGTGAGCCAGAGATCACGTTAATAGAGTCTTCGGATTCTGTACAGAAACTAAACCAGTGATGCCTACTTACGTCCATACGAATGCATAGAGAAATTTACATCAAGAAAGTGGCTCACAAACTTGTATAAAGTGGACTCTTCTAAGACCAGGAAGGTTCCAAATCTGTAGGTCATGTGTTAAATCAAAAGCTTCTCCTGACATGGATGTTGCGGGGGCTGATGAGCCCAAATTCAGCTGGATAACCAACAGCTAGTGGCTGCAGAGGCAGATGAATCCAATGTCGGTGGTTTGATTTATGAATCGCAGGTCTTCGGATCACATGATAGGCCACGGATGACTCCTAGCACCGGCAGGCAGAGTTGGGAGTCTATGAGCTAGGCACAGGACCCAGACCCAGCAAAAAGCGAAACAAGATTTCCAGGAGGCACGCTTGAAAAGAGGTCACATATCTGAGGAATTTTAATTGCATCGGGGCTGTGGCCTAAGGGTATACACTTCATCATTTTGACTGCATTGTGTTAGGTCAGGTCATGGGGATTAGTAAGTGGGAACTCCCAAATCACTGAGACTCCTCATCCCCGCAGATTGACACAAAGCCTTAACTATCCCGGATTACTCTCCTAGCTTTGTGACTGTGGACGAGGGTTGACCTGCAGTGGGACTGAGGTATTTCTTTCCCTCTGGGAACATCTTGAAGATGGGACGTAACCCTAGCGGAAATCAGGATATGGTATGCTCGCTCTGATTTATAATGAACCATTTAACATTTGAAACTCCCCTACAGTTTCATTCGCTGCCATCAATTCTGCTCCTCCTCACAGAGATGCTGTACGAGAGAGTGGAACTTCTGTGGGTTTCCAAGCCTTAAATCTTTTCGAGGACAGAGAGCCTCATCCTTCTCATGGGGAGAACCTGGTGGGGAAGAACTGCAGGATTTCCCGTGTGCAGCACAACTTGTCACTCACTGTGCCCATGAAGGCCCAGACACCTGGGATCCGTTTGGCGTTAACATGGCATTACCATGTTAAAAACGTGCTATGGACGGTAGTGATAGCCATATGACCAATGACTTAAAAAAATATTGCACCTGTGGACTTTCAAGAACCGTGAACCCATGCCAAAGATAGTATTCCTCTAACAGTGTAAAAATGATAGCATATCTAAAATAAATTAAATTTTGAATGAATCAATAATCAAGATGTACTAAAATATGGTATCCACTTATTTATTGATGTGTATATTTAATTGAAAATGTACAATGATAATCTTTCAAAAATACACAATTATCTTGGATTTTATAACTTAAATAGAATTAAATGGGCTCATGAAACAAAACTTCACAGCAAACTCTCTTTATAGTGTACTAGTCCCCACAAGACCCATAGCAATTACACTCTATTAATGGGTTGTTAATGTAACAAAACAGAATTAATTCGATTTTTTAAGCAGTGTTTTTTACATAAATAGTAAAATAAACTCTCCGAATGGCTAGAAAAAATAACAGATACAAGGGTTTTTATCTCACTAACTGAATTTATCATAAAATCAAAATATTCAAATATTTAATTTAATTAATTTCTATATCTACAGATCTATGACTAATCAACATATATTACTAGATGCTTAGAATTTTGTGATAAGTTAAAATGTGTGTTTCCTGCAAAAAAACATTGCCCAGGATTTTTCAAAACCCTATACAGCTGAATCAATATTACAGGTGAGATTTTATTAATAAACAAACAAGGAATTTTGTTACTCCTGCACCATTTAAAAGATATCTCAAAAATTACATATTTATAGGGTAAATAAAATCAATAATTAACAAAACTTAGAGAAAATAAACAGGCTTGTAGGAGTAACACAGTTATTACTTGCCATAGCAGTATATAAATTCAGTTTAGTGATAAGTTTTTTAAGTAATTTTATATTTACATGTGCTTTAAATATATTAAAGAAATCTTGTAGTAAAAATAGAATAACATAATATTCAAAATAATTCTTATCAAACTGATAAATACATCTCTGACATACAAATCCCTAATACACTTTTAAACAGGCACTTCATTTAGTTTAGGTTTTTTTTTTTTTTTACACGAAACCATCAGAAGCCTCTTTGCAAGGTCAATACTTCTCCTTTCGCAGGACAGGGAGACCAAAGTGCTCTGAACAATCGTGGCATGCACAGTGTGCCCTGTCCTGAAGAAACAGATCAGTCTCTTCATTCAATTCATTTCATTTGCTACTCCTAGCAATTGTGCACCTTTGTCCTGTAATAACTACCATCATTTACCCTTTCATATAAAATTCGACTTTGGGATATGTCTAACTCAATGTAATTGAAAATAATTCTGGGTCTATTGGAAATTTCAGTCTGGACAACAATTGCATCTTGTGAAGAAGAATCCAATTCCTCCAGGCGAGAGCCCTGAGCAGCCTGAGGCTTAAATACAATGAAGGGTATTTTTTCTCTCCCCTTTGTATTGTTTCTTTCTAAAATAGCATGCTTGTCAAAGCTGTCTAACTGCGTGGATCGATAGACAGGCAGCTCGACTTTCAGCTTGATATGTCACAGGTCTAGGAGGCTTCAGCTCCCCTCCGTGCTGCCTACCTGGGCATATCTGATTTCAGAAGTAAGAAAGCTCAATTGCTTATTATTGGCATAAGTGGGAACAAGGGAATGTAAAAGTTACTGGGGAAATAAAGGAGTGCATTAAACGTGTACATGTCTATTATTTTAATCTTTCCATTCATTTCATATATAAAGGACTAATATCCACCGTCTTGCATTTGGAGAGGAAGAAATGTACAGAGCTCATAAAACAAATGAGACATTATTAGGAGTAAGACCTATCAGTGGCGGATCATTGCCACACATGCTTCATCATAAATGTAGGTTCAATTAATCTAACTGTGCTTTGGGGAACGCATATGGCCTACTAAGACATATGTGTCAATGAAGTCCTGTACATCTTAAAAAGTGTTTGTGATGGTAACTAGTTGCTTCTCAAAATATCATCTTGTATTACCTACATCATGATAATGCCTGTTGAAAATGCATAAATAAGTCTGTCTTGTGATGGGAATCATAAAAGTCTCCTGAATGTTCTTATGTAAGTGAACATTTGTGAACTATTGGATTAAGAGAATGGCAAAGCAAAGGTCCCATTTTATATATCAATATGCTACAAATATCGAACCTAGGTGTTTGCATTTTCATTCTGAAGCATCAGATAGCATGTGTGTGTGTGTGTGTGCTTCAAAAATTTGTGAAGATGAAATTAAAAGATAATGGAATTTTCCTGTAAACCCTTTGAAGACCCCCTTCTATATTTATACATTTTCTATTTTCTTATTGTTTGTTCATATTGCATACCCAGACACCTATTTTATGTTTAATGAAAATAATGATTATGTTTATTATCATCTCAGGCTGGAGGAGCTCACATTCACAGAGAGGCACACCTATAGACAGTTAAATTATAATATTGATATAAACAAGACATAGACAAAGGAAAATAGTGACAACACCGTGCTCCATGACAGGGAAAGTTTCACAGCAGAGGTAATATTGGAACTTATTTTTGATGGTGGATCAGGAGTTTGTCAGGTGATGACACATGTCGGGAAAAGAACAACAAGTTAAAAAAGAGCACAAACTTGTCAGCAAGCATGGCACATCCACTGAATAACAAATCTTGAAAACGAACAGCCAGCAATGTAAGAGAGCTCGGGAACACCAAAGACGAGGGTTGAAGCTGCAGAAATCCACACCACTGAGTCCTTCCGAACTCCTCTCAGCTCCTCAAACTACATGGGAAAGTTTGCAAACATTCAAAGAGTTACTCTTATTTGTAATGAAAGATATAGATATATATAGATGGTGTATAGCTAGACAATGTGAGTTGAAAAGTCAACTAATGCTCTACTGCTTAAGCTTGAAAAGGGAGCAAACCTAAACTAGAGTGGTCTTTGACTAAAATTCCATCTTTTGTATAACATGTCATGCATTTCAAAAAATTACACAGTGGGCATACATGTACTAACAAGATAATGATGGGTGCAATTAAAGACATTTCAATATTTGAAACTCCTTTGAGAAAGAAATAGCATGGAAACATCTCATTAAGGAGGAACAGCCTTTTCTGATTGGACAGTGAGGACTGAAGTCAGGAAAAGGGCGTTGGTGTGAAGGAACGGAGATGAACCACTGGGTGAAGTGAGGGTAAAGTAAAAGCAGCGAGGCTAGACAGTGCGATGATTCTCATCGTGTCCGAAGTTTAAGATCTGTCACTTACTTTATTAGATTTTTTTGAAATTATAAAATTCCCTTCTATGTTTAGGCTAATCTTACATACATATATGTAATATTATATGCCAAGTTTTATATTGATACAGACCAGGTAATTGAAAGCTAATTTAGGTGAGATTGTAACTTAAAAAACCAAAACCAAACTCGTTGCCCTTGAGTGAATTCTAACTCCTAATGATGCAATCCGAGTAGATCTATCCCATGGGTGCCCACCCAAATTTTCAATATTCATAGGAGCAGACAGCTTCACCTTTCTTCCTGAGAGTTGGGTGGGTTCAAACTACTGATCTTAAGATTAGTAGATCAATGAACTCAATGTGAAGACCTCTATGCCACTATAGCTTCTGGAAATTTTAGACATAAAAAGAGATAAATGAACCAATAATAGATTGTTCACTTAATGAGTACCTATACTAGTTCCAGGTATGCAAAGGTATATAACTGTGTGGATCACAAAAATCTGTCTGTCTATCTATCTATCTATCTATCTATCTATCTATCTATCTATCTATCTATCTATCTATCTATGTATCTATCTATCTATCTATTTATCTATCTATCCATCTATCTTTGTCATCATCATCTATCTACTATCTACCTATCCAGCCTTGGGAAATATGAGAATTCCAGAACACTTAATTAAGCTCATGCAGAACCTGTTCATGAATCCAGAGGCAGTTGTGTGAACGGAATAAGGAAATACTGCATGTTTTAAAATCAGGAAAGGTTTGTGTCAGGGTTGTAACCTCTCACCATACTTATTGAATATGTTTGCTGAGAAAATAATCAAATAAGCTGAACTTGCAAGCATACAGATGACAGAACCTTGCTTGCTGAAAGGGAGGAGGATTTGTAGCACCTGCTGATGAAGGTCAAGGATTGCGGCTTACAGTATGGACTCAACGTCTATATAAAGTAAACCAAAATCCTCACAGCTGGAACAACAGTTAGTAAGGAGCAAATATTGATGTTGTCAAGGATAGCGTCTTGCTTGGCTCCACAATCAATGCTCATGGAATAATTGTTGCTTCCTGACTGGGTCTTCTAGATTAATGTTCTCTCCCTCTTCTGTTTTATTTTCCCTCCAGTTTTCCATCAGCTTGGGTTTAGTTGTGTGAGTTGAATATTATATGAAATATTCATGAAATATTTCACTTACATTACCTTACTATTGTTAAAGACTATTTCATTGTTCTCTGATAGTTCCTTTGTCAGAGTACATTTTGTAGTACTTAATAGGCACAGGATCATTTTATTTATTTATTTTTTCTTTTTTTTTCATTTTATTTTTTTAAGTTGCCATTTACACACTCTTTAAGCCCAGAGCTGAATTTGCCCCAGTAACTCCACTTTTAGTCAAATAACAGGCCTATAAGGTGTATAATAATACCAATGAAGAATGAACTCATTGGAATGATCAATTATTGGGGGCTAGGGGGCAGGATGGCAGCATGTGTTCAGGCATAAAGCTCAGAAAGCAGGGAGGAAATGCCAACAGAACTGGTGAATGGAGGGACGACACAGGAAACAAAATTCTTATTTTAAAATGGTCAGGTCTGATTCATGGTGACTCCATGTGTGTCAGAAAATAATCGTGCTCCAGATCTTTCAATGACAAGTGTTGGAAGTAGAGCGTCAGATCTTTCTTCCAAGGTAGTACCTCTGGGGGGACTTGATGCTCCAATTTTTCAGCTGGCAGTGAAGTGGGTTTATATATCTAAAATATATATAACAAAATAGCACACAATTTGCATAGGAAAAAAGATCAATGCATAAAGACAAAATACAGCTTAGGTAGTATATATAATAAGAGAATTGCATAATCCTACTTTGTTAGGCAGGGTTCTCTAGAGAAAAAAAACTAGGGAACTTATATATATATTTATACACTGAGAAGGACTATAATAGTTTATTAGTCCACACAACCGTTCAGAGGGCTCATTATGCACCAACAGCATGGTGAAGCAAGTCTCAAAGGAGCCTCAAGCTCTAGCAATGAGATCCATGGTTGGCTTGACCCACAGGTAGCATAACACACAGGTTGAGGCAGAGAACTAGCTAAAGCTGCAGCATGTTGGTCCAGTCACCAGAGAGCAAGAGAGACGGGGCAGGCCTTGCAGCACCATTTATCTCATTGTCCTCCATACCCTCCAATCAAGCTGTGACATGATTAAACTCCACCTTCATATTCCTATTGGCTTAGTGTGCATGACAAACCTAACTATCACACTCCTGTTCAGTAAAAATGTTGTGGTGACACATAACAATCTAATGCCAGGTACAGGATTCTTTTATATTCTGATCTTAACAAAGCAATGATTAAATAATTTTCAAAAAACCAGGGACATTTGAATAGCAATTGGTTATCATTAGTAAATAGAAGAAACAACCTGGAAAACTATTTCCATGAAGATCACAGACAAGAAACTTCCAGGAAAGGGTTTGTATGATTTTGGGGCTGACTGGATATCAGTTAAAACTACCACTGGAAATTATTATGGAAGGGTCAAAATATAGTGCTTACATTAAAAAATATGTATTTTAAGACATACATATTAAATATTTGGAAATGAAATATCAAGGTGACTGGAATCTGTTTTAAAATATATTTTGTTTAATTAAAGAATAGGTGAAACATTGTCAAAGTGTTGATAATGGCTGAAATGAAGTTGTAAATTCATGAGGATTTCTTGTGTTTTTCATTTTAAATTTAGGAAAAATAAAGATTGCTTTTAAAATAATAAAATAAGATGTTACTCAGCATAAAAATTAAAACTGTCTAAGAATGATGAGGTGAAATGACTGGCTCTGACTCTTCTATTCATATACTTTTTAGCTTTCATCCGGTCACTCTTGGGAACATCCATGTAAGATCTAGTTGGGGCTTGAGTATGGGATTGGTCGGTTTTGCCATTCCTTGTAAAAGGTAGTGCAGACATACGAAGAGAAAGAATCCCATAGCTAGTAGAAGGAAGAGCAATGCTCACCCAGGATCTTGGAGTGGAGACATCATGGCAGAAGAGACAATGTAGAAGTCATGGTGACAACAGAGATAAGGAGACAGGGTGACTGGCTTTCCAGCCCACAGCAAGAATAAAGAAGAACATCTTTTGGCAGGATGCTGGATTGCAGAATGGGAGACTCTTTGCATATTTATCAGTGCTAAAGTAGTTTGTAACACTAGCCAGAGTAAGACACAGGTCAAGGAATCATGTTGCTGACGGACTGAGGACCAGAGAGACACACACTGGTCAACATGGCGGGAAGAAGCACTATAATAAAAAAATGTTATTCTTATCATTTTGTAACTGGTTAGCATCCCAATTAAATACCACAATCTTGAACCGTGCCTGCGAGTTATTGTAGCCATTGTAACACATGATTGAACTCAGTGCCCTTGGAAGGATGGTTGGTGTTCAACTAGGAAAAAGTAGGATAGACAATGTGTGACCTGTGCCTTTGGAATTGTCTTTGATTAGTTGTGGACATGGATTATCCTTCTGTCTTACTCAGGTGGAAGATGTCAGATGTGGCCTCACACCATATCCTCACTGAGGCAAACAAGTTTAAATATAATTTAATTTTTAGTTGTGTTGAAGTCTCTGAACATGCTGAAAAATATTTTTCTTGGATACTTTATAGTATTGATCATACATATACACAGAGTAAGTGTAATGGGAGGATACAACACCGACACACATTATTCCTGATTTTAAGCCATGCCATAGTCCCTTGTTCTCTTTAGATGACTACATCTTGATCCACATGCAGGTTCCACATAAGCACAATGTAATGTTTTGGAATTCTTATTCTTTTTAAGGTATTCCGAGTTTGATGTGACCCACACAATCAAATGTTTAGTCAATAAAACACAAGCCAACAACTTTCTAGTAGTGTCTGCTTTAAACTAAGAGCCATCTGACATCAGCAATGATATGCCTTGTTCTACAACCTTTTCTGAATCTGGCCCGAACCTCTAGCAGCTGCCTGTCACTGTACTGCTGCCACTGCTGTTGAAAGATCTTGAACACATATCAATTGCATGTGACATCAGTGATTCTGTTTTAAAATTTAAACATTCTCTTGGGCCAGAGAAGATGTGATAGAGATGATGGATATGTCAAGTGTCATGGAAGCAGTGGACTGGATTTTGAAATAATGAAGGCTCTTTGTTGTTCTTATTGTTGTTATTAGTCATCACCAAATAGGCTTAGCTTCATGGTGAATTGATGTACCATAGTGTCTTCTTATTCTTGATGTGCTTGAGTCCATTGTTGTGGTTATAATGACAATCCATCCGAGGATTTCCCTATGTTTTTCTGACCCTCTATCTTACGTGGACAACCTTGTGAAGAGATTCGTCTTTTCTAATGAGACGACCAAAACAATTGAGCCAAAGTATCACCATTCTTTCTTCTTAGGTTTGTAAGAAGCAGAGGGAGTACGCTTTGAAAGAAGTCTTCTCATAATTGAGCTATTGCCAGGGGCTGAATTAAGACAAACCTTTATGCAAAAATTCATGAAGGACATTATCTTGTATAAACTGCTTTCTGCATTTTAAATATTTTATTAGCTACCAAACAGGGAAAGTATGGAACCCTGAGGGGGATCGCATGTAAAGTCCCTTGCAGGAGGGTGACTTGAATTTCAGAGCCAGCTAGGACAGCAATACCTCCATTACTTTCAGAGTAACAACAGTCAATGAATGAACTTGTTGTGATTGCTGCAGCTGGAGTAAGATGTATGAAGCACTGTGACATTAAATAAAGTCAGGTATAGGCTAGGAAAAGTCTTGCCAAAGGTTTAAAATGGTGTGCTTATCCTAAGAGTGTAGACTGACAACGTTGACAGCTCAAGGTCTTGTATGGAAAATCTATTTACTTCTCCTGCAGCTGTCATTGCCTGCTCAGCCACTTCTCTGCTGCGATAAACTTACACTTTTCTCTAGACGTCAAGATTGGCAGGTGAAAAAAAATTAGATTTTTCAATAAAATAATGAAAGTTCAAAGCACTGCGATGGCAGCTTTGTTTTGGAAGATATTTTATGTTACTAGATTTGGATACTGAACTAAGCTCATCATAAAACTTGCTGGGAAAACACGTGGCACACTATTTCTGCAGGTGCCACAATACACAGATGCATATACATGCACACACCACTTTTTAAATATTTGATGTTGACCAGTCATCAAATTATTCTTGTCAATTCTAGAAAACTAGGTCCTTATTGCTTTCATTTCAGAATGAAATGTCATAATACTACTAGTAACTAACGTGTGGATCATGCATTGCACACAAGAAAAACCTAATTTTTATTTCTTCTGGTATATTTTACAAAAATAAGATAAGATTGAGACATGTATTACAGATAAGATCTGAGTCCAAAAGCATAACCTACTTTAGTAGGTATGTGAAGGAAAAATAATTATTGCCCTGTGTAGTCCAAAGCCTAGTTAAAAAGAGCACCTGATTATGCTGAAGCTGTAATTTGCTCAACTTTTAAAAGCAAAAATTGTGGACATTGTATCTATATAAATATAAGCCAGAAAACATTATATTTTGGTAAAAGTATCTCCTTGCAAAATATCTATTCACCAATCTTATGAGAAATAAAGGATATTATTAGGAAGTTAAAGCACTACTTTAAAGAACTTAAAATATTAGCCACTAAATAACAAAAGTTTGACCTGCAAACTCAGAAACAGATCAAGTATATGTTAGGTTTGAAATATCCTGGCTGGTGGAAGGTCGCTCTCTTACCCGGCTCCAAGTGGCAGGCGATCGTGAGGATCTTATTTTAAGTTTTATTTTAAATATGTAGGGAAAATGATTAAAAGACAACATTATTTACATGTCTGTTACATAGTTCAAAGGAGCTATCGCGTTCTTTCTCTTATTCTTTCTGTAGCTTCTCTTTCTTCCCGCCCCCAACCTTTCTTTGCATCCTTCATCCCTGCTTTCATGTTCTCTATTTAATACATATATTGTTGCAGTATGAGCAGCTCTGAAAAGCAGACGATTTCTAGAGCAAACCCCTGTGATCTGTGTTCATTCTGAGTGTTTATTTGCTAGTACTAATCAATACCATCACGTGCGTTTCTCATACTAAAATGTCAATACTAGTAACTGTTTATAAACACACGGAAAACCAGGCCACTTCTCTAGGGCTGAAGTTCCTTCTGGGGAAATGTCTTTAGCTACGTTTTGTTTAAATACCCATGTGCAGTTTTAATGTAGAGTGGAATGATTGACAGCACTATACCTTCTGTATAGTTATATGGTGTTCAGAAGAAGTTATCACACCGGATAAACTCTAAATATTGGCCAAATTTTGACCAAACAGATGAATCAATGAAGTTAAAGTACATAAACATTTTCAATTCTAATATATTTTTCTTAATATCCCGATTTTTGCCAAAGACCTGTACATATTCTTCTTGAACATCTGATAAAGCTCATCAGAACAACCCACATTCCAGACAGCTTGTTTCCTCCCAGTAGGTAGAATTATTAAATATGTCCAATTTCATGGAAACCCATGAAGAGTCACTTTCTTTGTTTTATTTGTTATAGACAGGTTACTTCCTGCAATTCTAGCTTGTTGTTAAATTGTTCCTGGTTGCTACTCCTGTGTGGCCATATGTCATGGGATGTGTGCCTTCTTACTTCTGGAAACAGTGAGTGCAACAAACCGAGTTACTTTTCATGGCTTCCCTCACTCTTCTCTCTGGCCTCACACGGAATGAGTATCCCACTGTTAGATCCCCGCTCACTCAATCTGCATACACCAGGTCAGGTACCGAAGCTAATTTCTACGTGGTTTTGCCACACTGTCATTTAGCTCATTGAAATCGCTCAGGGTGTTGGAGTCCATCTCTATTTTATTTTTCCTCATACCTAATACATTTGTTCATTTGTGTCTCTGTCTCCTCTTTTATGTTCCTTGATGGCTAAATCTACTGGATCCCACAACTAGCTGCATGCACATTCATTAAATTGTATGGATTAAACTCAATCTAATACTCTAGTATTCAATCTAATACTGTAGTAGAGGTTGAGTGTAGCAGAATATATTGAGTATAGTGGAATACTCATTACTACTACGACAGATACAACTGCTGAAGTTATGCTCTATTGCCAGTGACTTACATGTTTTTACTAACAAATAGTTTAATCAAAACTAGATGTGATGTGCATGTGATGAGCTTTCTTCAGCTAATTCTGCAACTTTTGTGGGTTATAATTGATGCATTTTTCTACAACTCGATCACTAAATTGATGTTGATTCTTTTTGAGTATTTATTCAATATTTATCCATACAATAATAAGAATAATACATATGTATTGCTTTACAAATATGCACAGAGTTTCAATCCTTTCAAATAATGAGATTCTGAAACAAAGTCAACACTTTTGTATCGACAAAATAAAAATTAGATTAAAACAAATTAATCATGTATTTAATTAATTACCTAACATATTAATTATTTGCATACTAAAATTGTATGTGAAGTCAGCCATGGATTGCTAACAACGAAATTTCATTTACCACTTGTAAGCAAAACTATCAGAAAAACACATATTTCAAAAAGAACAATGAAGGCTCAACTTGAATAAATAAACGTATGGTCTTTTTTAACTTAAAATACGCCAGAGTTCAGAAGATATGCAGAAGTTATTTCTACAAGCTTTCTTTGTGATAGAATTGTTTAGCTAAATATTTCTAAAGGAATTTCAATTGTCATTATGCATTAACCCTCACAGAGCAATGTATGGGAGGCATTTTGTATCTGTCAGAGTGTCTTAAATCTAATTCTTCATGAATAGATTTATTACTTTTTTATGGCAGTATGAATGGCTTCTGTGTGTCTGATTCAATAACATTATTGTTTTGTTTTTGTAAAACTGGAAACAGGTGAAGACAATCTTGCAACTCTAGAGAAAGTGATTCTAAGTGAAATGAATTAATAATAATCTATAAAAGAAATGCATATCATTGAGAATACAATATTGATTTTGCTTGAGTAATCATGTTCTTCTTTATCCAGTGTTCAAGAGTCACATGTATATGAGATGGGGAATTCCATGGCAAGGTTCAGTCAGATGCTCCTTGATCTGCAGAGTAACATCTCAGCTTCACAGCACTGTAAAAAGCACGTGTGAAGCAGATTTATCCAGTTCAATGTGTTGCCAGGAGCACTGATCATGGATCTAAGCAAGATGGAATCCTTGACAACTTCAGTTTTTTTCTCAGTCCAATTGTGAATTAGACCAATTATGAAGATTGTCTTCCCCTTCACATTAAGTTGTAACCCATATTGAAGACTGCAATCCTTGATCTTCTTCAACAAATGCTTCAGGTCCACTTCCCTTTCAGCAAGCAAGGTGTCATCTACATATCTAATCCTGGTTCACACAAAGGGGGTATCCCCCAAAAGCGGAGTATTTTTTTTTAACTATTTAATTTTTCTTAATAAAACAACCTTATCACTTTTGAAGTAGCCTTCTCCATTCCACTTAATACAGTTGTCAAACCTCCGATTCCATCATTGGAAACATTTTTCAAACATCTTTTTGATGGCTAAAAGCACTTCCCTTTTCCCCCTTCTCCTCTTCTATGTCATCTCATCACTTTTCTTTCATGCCCCTCTGCATTCACAGAAACAGAAAGAAGTTGCCTGTAGTGAGGTCAGGTGAGTAAGGTGTGTGGGCCAAGAAAGGCATGCTGTTTTTTGCCAAAAAGTGGTGCACTGAGATGGCTATGTCAGCAGGTTCATTGTCATGGTGACAAAACCAGTCTCCTGCCTACAACAAATCAGGCCTTTTTAGTCACACACTGCTACACAATCTTTTCAGAACCTCTACATAGAAAGCTTAATCTGGTGGAATGAACTCCAAATACACTGAGTCGACAATTTCATCCATTCAGGAAGATGAAGCTCATCTAGAAAAAGGGTTGTCATCAGTCGACGTTTAACTTTTTTTGAAATGAGAAAACCACCAATAAACTTGAGTTTTTCCCACAGTGCTATACTTTTGCAAGCTGTGTTCAACATCACCTGTACATGTAGGACATGAAAAAATTATTAAGGGTTCATGAGGGAGCATAGGGAGGGGAGGAGGGAAGTGAATTGATACCAAGGGCTCAAGTAGAAAGAAAATGTTCTGAAAATGATGATGACAACCTATGTACAGATGCGCTTGACACAATGGATATGTGTATGGATTGTGGTAAGAGCTGTATGAGCATCCAATAAAATGATTTAAAAAAATAAAAAAAGTAGTGCTTATGGCAATACTTCATCTCACATACTTTGGGCATTTTATCAGGAGAGATCAGTCCCTGGAAAAGAACACGATTTTTAGTAAAGTGTAAGGGCAGCCAAAAAGAGTAAGACAGTCAAGAACATAAATTGACACAGGACCCACTTTCATGGTCTCAAACATATGAACAGTTGTGAGGATGGTGCAGGATCTGCCAGCATTTTCTTCTGTTGCACACCGAGTTGCTATGAGTCAAGTCATTCAGTGGCCCCAACAACCACAGCAGCCATCTTCTTATGTTGAAGCACAGACGATGTTCACATTAACTGCAGGAGGACTCCTAATTAAAACTAAGGCGCCCTCAATAAGGAGGAAAGAAGTTCTGATTGAGCTGGCAGTTAGACGTTGAATTGTAGCCACAAGGTCAGTGGTTCAAATCCAACAGCCTTTCCATGGGAGACAAATGTGGCACTGTGTTCTTTAAAGGTTTACAGCTCTGCAAAGTTTATGAGGCAGATTTACTTGATTCTCTAAGGTTTCTGTGACTTAGAATTTACTTCATTCCACACCCTGGTGCTTTAGTTTCATTTCCATTGTAATAGAAACAAACCTTGTACTGACTGCTCCATGAATCTCATGTGTAATGATATTCATTAAGTAGATCTCCTAAGACAGATAATTATTATTTTATTAATTAGTCAGGCAGAGACCCATTAATTTACTAGAAATCATTATATTTTCTTGTTTTCCCAGATTGGCCTCCAGGCAACAAGATTATTTTCCTCTCCACATGTATAATTTTTGATGCAGTGAAAATGTGTTGAAGTAAATTTAGTATTGAAGTTGCATTGAAGTATCGGTGTATGTTAGGGAATGAAACTATTACTAAATGCCATTCTCTATACATTATCCTATCTAAAATTTTTTTTTAATTTTTAGTTTTGATTTATGCCAATTGCATATGGGCTTTCTTTGGCTTGTTCCATCATTTCTAAATCATATAGACAATTTCTGTTCTACCTGTTGGTTACTTTCTATGGTTGCTGCTATTATGTCATTTTCTTCTTATTATTTTCTTTGTCTGATTGTTCTTTTGCACCGTCTCACTGTTATCTCTCAAATGTGTCTGCATCCACCCACAGTAAGGGTCCGTCCAGATATTTTCAGTGGGTATGGAGAAGAACAAACACATTTTTACACAGATGGTAAATGAGGTGAGAGAACGAATGGCTTCAGATCTAGAGGACTGGGAAAGGAGCAATCCGTGTCTTTCAAGAATTTTTGTGTTTCATTTAGAGTCAGAGGTAGGGGGTTTTACTAAAAGATTGGAAGGGAAAATGTATTTAATTTCTAATAGGCTATTCATGAAATAGCTTTAGGAGTTTTGGGGGAAAGTTTTACCATGGATGGTTCTTGGGGGAGAATTGTAACAAAAGTAGAGGGGAAATGTAGAAAAACTTTATGTTTATATTATACTTCTTGCTCCCAGGTGCAGTTTAGTCATTTCCAACTCACAGGGACCCTGTGTAGGTGAGAAGGAAGCCCTGTCCAGTCCTGTGCCATCTTCACAATTTTTCTTCTGTTTGAGCCAATTATTGTAGAGACTGTGTCAATGTACATCCTCGAGAGCATTCCTCTCTTTCCCTGTCCCCCTACGTTATCAAGCATGATGTCCTTCCCCAGGGAACAGTTTCTCCTGGCAATCCATCCAAAGTACATGCGACAAACTTTAGCCATCCATGCCTTTAAGAAGCATTCTGGCTATACTTTTTCCAAGACATATCTGTTTGCTTTTTTGGTAGTATAGGGCACTTTCAGAATTCTTCCCCAGCACTATAATTAAAATCCATAGACTCTTCCTAGGTCTTCTTCATCCAATATCCACCTCCTACATGCACATGTGGGGGTTGAAATGACCATGGTTTGGGTGAGATGCATTGTTAGTCCTCAAAGTAGCACCCTTTCTTTTGAAAACGTCAAGGCAATCTTGTGCAACAGAATTACCCAGCACAGAGGGGGAAAAAAGAAACACAAACATTGATAGACATTTTCTTAAATGTTCCTTTTGGCTATAATATTTGTCTGAGGTGACCTTGAATTATATTTAATTAGCAATTTAACTATTTAAAGGTGACAGGAAGGTATGGAGTCTGATAGTGTAATGGATCCATTGGTCTGCTAACTGTAGTCCTCAGTTCAAATCCGTCAGCCATACTCTAATCCGGGAATGAGGTACCGTCTTGGAAACTCACAGGGGCAATTCTACCCTGGCCTCTCAGGTCCCCATGAGTCTGAACTGACTTGATGTCAGTGAGTTGCGCTTTTTTTTTTAAGATAGTATAGTATAATCATTTATTCATAGAACATTAGTTTTTAACTCAGTGAATATATTTAAAAATATTTTTTCACTAGAAAATTGTAAAAATGGAAAAATTCTGGATACCAAAACAGGCTCTTATATAAATCATTAATGTTTTGTTTCATATACTTCAATTATGTGAAAAGAAAACATTAATGTGAATATTTTACTTGAAAACAAAACCTAACATTTCTCTTCTTTAACAGTAAAACTGTTACTTCAATAAGTATTTCTGAAATCAATATACAGTTCGCAGGAATTTGTCATTGTTTTTCATTATTAAGAAAGTAAAAGTTTCTGAGCATTCAAAATGTATCCTTTGATGAAACCAAGCACAAGTAGATCCACGATGTTAATTACTTCTTTAGCCCTAACCCCTAGGAGACAGGGCTCTAGTGACTCACTGGGCTCAACCTCAGGCTGATCAGTCGTTGTGCTGCAGAAAGATGGAGAAGGCGGCTTCTGTAGAGATTTGTAGAATTGGAGCCCCTGGGGAGCCATTCTGCTCTGCTCTCAAGTGTCACTATGAGTTTGAGTCAACTCTGACAGCATGTTGTATCAGGTGCGGATGTCCTTAAATAAATGGTAAATTTCATGATTTTCTTACAGAAAAAAAAATTTAGTGCACTCAGAATAGACAGTAAGAACAATGGATGGCCACATTAATAAAGGATCCTTTTTACCAGCTGCCAAATATCCTAAATGTTTAGAAAAATGTGTCTAATAGCATTGTATTTCTTGAACTACTATATCCTACAATAATTGAGAGATGGAAACTTCCCTTTATATGAAGTGGAAGAGCTTTTCACTAGGCTCCTTTTATTTATTTAATAAGATCATTTTATTGGGGGCTCTTGAAGCAGTAGTGTTCTTTAATTTCCCCCAAATGGATACCAGTTTAGCACGGACTGTATTATAATACACAGTGAGGTACAGCAAAGTAGAACTGTCGAGCGCTTTATCTGTAATGTCCTGGAGAACGATGGGATAGAGGGCAGAGGAAGAGAGAGGATAGCTAGACTGACTTCAAAAGCTAAGGCGACTTGGAAAGAGTTCTATGCCCAGCTGCTATCTGTCACTGGGAATATATGGTCGGTATAAATCAGAATTAACTCAATATACTGTCTAGTCCTGTGGCATTCTCACAGTTGTAATTATATCCTGTTGTTATTTTCTTCTCGTTTAGTTGCTTTTGCGAAATCAACACTTATTTGATTCATTTGGGCAAGCACACAGATCTATGAGTATAATCCTAATAGTATAATCTGTTCAGTATTAGTCACCTATAACAAATGCATTATAATCTTACTATATACCATTATTAAAGTTACACAATACCATTTATAATTGCAAATGTAAAGAACACATTAGCCTAGATGACACGTTCTCTATTTTGGCTGCGTGTTACTTTAGATGTTTTGAACAAAAGCAATCTCAGTACATACCAGAGACCTGGTCTGGGATTTTCTTGAATTTAACTGACCAATACAATGCAAGCAATGTAACCACTAAGGGTGCGAGTAGCCACCAACGGCATCATTTAGGTTCATCTTTTTAGACCTAAATCTGCCTCACTACCTTGAAGCTGCTTTATAATCTAAGAGCCATGCGCTGTCTGTTGCTTTATGTAACAGTCCTCAAATATCTGTATTAAGCATTTATTTCAGTCGTTTGTTTTGTTTCACATTGTGGGCTTGTTTATTTTTATGTAAAATACAAAAGGTACCATAGGATTGTAAACAGCAAAATAAAAGAACAAAATGACAACTGTGGGCGACATGTCTATGCTCCTCAAATCTGATAGCATACACTTTTAGGACACTTTAGTCACTACGTGTCCTAATAAAATGCTTATAAAATTATGTTTATTTTACACGCAAATTTATAATTCAGGGCTTCGGTTAAAATCGCATCCTCAAACACAGAGAATAGATATGAAATAAACATAAACAGGAATAGTTAGAGACAAACATGTTGATTACAACACACTTACCGTCATATGCAAAAGTGTGGCAACGAATGGGGCTATAGAGGGTTAAATAAGCTCAGGTCTAGCCATTGAAGGACACCTTATCTGAAAATCATAAGTTGTCTTAAAAAGAAAGTGATTATATTTAATATTAAAGGTAAAATTGAGGATGGAAATTGTATGTATAATTAGATAGCAAATCAATAGGACATTCAAATACCATGCAGGGAGAAAATTAAGAAAATAATCAAAGAAGCTTGACAAAGTTGTATCCCTGGGAATAGCCACTAATAAGTTTTGATTGTCCTTTCGGAATCTTTCTGTTTCTCAAGATTTATAAGAGCATATTCACTTTTATAATGAGAGAAAACAATGTATATTTGTAGTGTTTCAAAGAAAAATGATAAAAATGAGGATATATTTTCTTAAAAACTCTAAGCCTCACTACTATTGAGTTGCTTCCAGCTCATAGTCATGATACAGGCAGAGTAAGACTGGCCCTTGGGGTTTTCACGGCTGCCAATCATTACAGGACCAGGCAGCTCTACCTTCTCCCACAGAGCAGCTAGAGGGGTGCAGCTTTGGGGGTGAGAAGCCCAACACATAACCCACTGTTACTGTCAAGCATCTTACGCATATTTAACGTTCCCGTACCTGCTGTTTTTGTTAAATATCTACTGTGGCAGTGCTACTCTCCAAAGATGACATAGGTTTATACAACTCTGTGATAAAGTCGCATGCTACATTACTTAAAAGTCTCTGGCTAGCATACCATGTAAATATGAATGTGAGAGTTACCGCCCAGGTCCAAGTGTCATTAGAATGGAGCTGTTAGATGACATCCACTTGTTTGGGACTTAAAGTGACCCTACGGACCACAGAACCAACCCTCACCTCATCTGGTGCCATCTTCACAATTGTTGCTATGAGAATGCAATAGGTACTATACATATAGACACCAAGAATCCAGATCATGCAAGACCTAAAAGTCTAGCAGCTAACGGAAAAGGGACTGTGCTGCACTCCCCCGTGGAGAAAGCCGGGATACTCTGCTCCCATTAAAACTCCAGAATTGAAAACCCTCTGGGGCAGTTCTGTGTGTCCTACACTCATGATGCATTTGAATCGATGGGCAATGCCCAGCAAGAGTAGCAGGATTGACACTGGGACTGCAGATAAAAAGTGACCCTCCTAGAGAAACCAGTTTTAAAAACTCACCTTATACATAAACACAGATTTTGACAAAATATTAAAACAAGAATTTTAAATGAGCTAAGAAGTAAGTTTTTTTTATTGGTACTGATTTCTAACACCAACCATGTACATCTCTGCTTGAGCTTGAAAATACCATGTAACCTGAGAAGAAAGCATTACTTTAGGGAATAAGATGATATATGTATAATAATTATATATCCCCTTTAGTTATCCTCAACGAAAAATATTACCTTCTGCAGGTTCCCTTGTCTTTGTGTGCAGTTACAATATTGCTTTATTTAACTGGGTATATCAATTATCCTAATCACCATTAAGTCATAATCTTATTACTATCAGAGAGCAATATTTTAAATCAATGATATAATTTTACAAACAATAATTCTAATTTTAAAATTTTCTTAAAGAATAAGAAATAATACTTTTGTGCCTCATCAAGAATTTGAAATATAGAAACACTTTGATGTTCTTTCGAGATGTATTGTGGTCAGGTGGACAGAGGAGCAGTATAATTCTGACCTTGTCTTCAGCTGCGAGAACCTCATGTTTATAATTTACGAGTGAGTACATGGTGAACGCTTCAGGCAGGATGCCAACTTAGCAAGTGTTATTGCCACTGCTTTTTATTTTTTCTCTCCCAGGAATGAAAATACAATGAATGGAAAGCCTAACTCACATTGTTTTTCAATAAATTTTAGCTTTCTTGTAAAATGTGTTCTCTGGGGGCATCTTAGCCCGTTTAAATTATAATGGTCTGACTGCTGACTATTACTGCAGCAACTTTTAAAACTATGTGTTGCTATAAATTGGCTATGAATCAGATTCACTGCAAGGTGAGGGAGGGCATTCTAATCTGAATGTCCTATCTGTTTTTCTCATCTAATCTAAACCTAAAATAAAATAAACACTCATCCGTTTTACTTACACACACACACACACACTCACACACACATACACACACACACACAAACACACTTCACTATTTTCTTCCAGTAAAGAAGTTAAAGGAAGAAAAAAGACATGTTTCCTTAATTTTTTTTTAAAAGTGAAGTTTTCAAGATTCGCTAGTATTTTATATAACCTTGTGAAAAGTGCTCTGATTAGCATTGACCTTCCTTTTCACATGGTGAGAATTGTGTGAGCCAGGTAGGAAATGAAGTCTCAAAGGTAAAGTAACAGGTCAGTAAAGTCAAGCGTTTAATCAGATAATGGAAGCCTATGCCATTAATAAATGTGTCATTTGCTTCAATAAAGCCATGACTTTAAGAAATCAAATCAGCCCCTACCCCACAACCTCTTCCCTGGTCCCTTGCCCCCTTTTGCGGTTCCTTCCTCTGAACTCTAATAAACCATATTCCTCACTTGACTTTAAATATAAAATCCTCTCAATTGCTTTTCATAAAATTTGTATATGCTTAGGTTGTGAGAGTGTGAGATTCTTAAGAGCTGGAAAAGTGTCTTTTTGCCAGGATTCTAGAGAAAAGAGGTTTCTGAGGTGCCATAGAGCATAATTACTCCTTAATGAAGTTTATTGCTATTATGATCCAAGCGATATTAACATATACATGTAATAGCATACAACTGAAGTACTTACTTATGATAATAGGCATTCCACTTTTTATTTTATATGTTTATATTGCCTAGTGATTGTTAAATAAATATTTAAATATGAAATAAAGAAGACTTTGCTTTTTTCCTTAAAAGATAAACAGAAATAAGAATGAACAGAACACATTGTAAATATTCTGAGACTCGGTGTTAACTTGTTTGTATTTCTGAATTTCACAAGATCCATTATGTGTTTCATGTATAAAGGTAGGTCCATGAAATAAAAAGAACATTGAAATAAGGCAAACATTATCTTGCTTTTTCTTTATTTTCATTGAATGGTCTCTTTGAGCATGAGTCATGTGCCCTCCCAGTTCATGAAGAGAAATGAAATGTTTCTAATATTAATTCAGTTTTAGATCTTTTATATTTCTTACTTAATTCTTTTAACTTTATAGCTTGGTGATTTTTGTAACCAAGAACACATATGGCTCAAACTTGAAAATGCCGCTGAAGGTGAGTTGTGTCTGGCACTCTGCTGTTCAACATTAGAGTTTCATTAGGGAACATGGAGATGGCCTTCATGTTTGGACTTTATCTTCAATGAGGGAGCTCAATTGCATTTAAACTTAGGGTCTCTTTTTACCCTGAAGTATATCTCCATATCCCGTTTTACAAAAGCTGTTTATGAAGGATTTGGAAATCCTTTGACTTTTCCACAAATCATTCTTGTGTAAAGCAAATTAAATATACTATATGAATGCTAAGTTATTATTCTTAAATGTCATTTAAAGGTGGTGGTGGCTACATGGATACGCATTGACTGGAGTCGAATGCTGGTCCACAGCAGGGTCAGTGATCATTCCCCACTGAGTCCGCCTATGATGTTTAGTGTGCTCTCATTTCCTGCTCAACATGGACAGCAGGGGGCTCTGCCCCCTTCTGTGCGATGGAGGCTGCTATTAGGAAATACAGTAATTTTCATTAGTTGGTTGTTAAGAGCACTATAAACAAAACAAAAAGAGACACAAATAAACAAGCAAACAGATTGGTGTCCAGTCAATTCTATGTCTCCGTGATACTCTAAGACAAGGTTGAACTGCCCCATGAGGTTTTCAAGGCTGCCACAACATTCTGGTTCTGTTTTAGTTGGGTGACACAGCATCTGTTCTGGCTCACAGTGCCCTGATGGACAACTAAGCAAAGTGGCGCCCTGTCCTGCGCCATCCTCACGGCTGTTCTTATGCTGCAATTACTGGGTTCCGTCTTCTCCTTGACAGCCTTCCTCTTTTGCAGTGTCCCACAGCTCAACCACATAATCTCCTTCTCACAGGACTGGTCTCTGCTGAAAACATGTCCAAAGTACATGGAACGATGACTCAAAATCTTTGCTGCTAAGGAACATTCTGGCTAGACTTCTTCCCAGGTAGATTGATGTGTTCTTTAGGCAATTCATAATTCATAGTACTTTCAATATTCTTCATCCACATCACATTCAAGTGGATAAATCCTTCTTCAGGCTTTCTTATTCAATGTTCAACTCTCACGTGTTTATGAGACAATTGAAAACACCGTGACTTGAGTGAGGTGTACTTTAGTTCTTAAAATAAGTCATGCTTTTCAACACTTTTAAAGGGATCATGTGCAGCAGATTTACCTAATGAAATTCAATTTTTATCTGACTGCTGCTTCCATGAGATTGTGGATCCGAACAAGACAAAATCCTTGACAACGTCAAAGCTTTCTTCATTCATCATGATGTTTCCTATTGGTCCCGTTTGGAGGATTTTTGTTTTCTTACATTGAGTTGTTTATTCCTGAGCACAGCACTCCTTGAGCGTCATCAGCAATTTTTTCAAGTACTCCTCACTTTCAAGCCAGCAAGGTCATGTCACCTGCTGATCACAGACCGTTAGTAACCCTGCCCTCAATCGGGATACAGCATCCTTATTTATATAATTCATATTCGCTGATTATATGCACAGCATATGGTTTTAATAAATACGGTGATAGGATACAACCTTGATATACACCTTTCCTGATTTTACACCAAACAGAAATTCCTTGTTCTGGCCCCACCATTGACCTTTGATCAATATTCAGGGTCTTAGGAACATAATGGAGTGTTTTGGAATTCACCTTCTTCTCAAGGTTATTCATAGCTTGTTATGATTTACAGTGAAGATCTTGGCATAGCCAATAAAACACAAGCAAGCGTATATCTGGTATTCTCTGCTTACAGCCAAGATCCGTCTGACGTCAGCAATGGTAGCCTTTTTTCCATATCCTCTCCTGAACGCAGGCCGTGCCGCTGTCAATGGATTGCTACAATTATGGTTGGATGATGTTAAACAAAATTCTCCTTGTGTGTATTAATGATATTTTCTATAATTTGAGCATTCTACTTGGTCACCTTTCTTTGGAATATGGGTCTCTTTCAGTCTTGTGTCCAAGTAGCTGTCTTCTAAATTTTCTGGCACAGCCGAGTGTGTGCTCCCAGTGCTTCATCCCCCTGTTGAAACATTTCAATGGCCATTCCATCAATTCCTAGAACGGTGGTGTCAGTGTGTGCTTTCTGTGCAGCTTGGACTCCTTTCAGTATGATTGGCCCGTGCTCATGTTCTACGTACATCCTGGAATGATGGAAAGTTGACTACTTTTCTTTTCTTGGTAAAGGGATTGTATTCTTTACATATTCTTTTGATGCTTCCCATATAATTCAATATTTTGCTCATCTAAACTTTCTCTTTTTCAACTCAAGTTGTGAATTTCTTCTTGAGTTATTTCAGTACATGGCATGCTGGTCATATTCTTCATTTCTGGTTTTCTAAATTCAGGTTTGCACATTTCATTAAAATCTTTCAGTCAACTGGAGCAGACTTAAAAATTTTAATTCTGCTCTTTTACTTCATCATCTCTTCATTTTCCTTAGATACTTGTGGTAGTTATATAATCTGTCATCAATTGGAAGCTTAGAGTGTGGGGGTGGAGTTTATCCTGTCAGAGAGATCGCAGTTTGATGATCTTATTTGGAGGTGCTAAGGAGATAAATAGCTCGCTGGAGGTGGAACACACACACACACACACACACACACACACACACACTTCCTGAAGACATTCCTGTGGAGAAGACACATGGAACTACATGAAAGCCATGGAGCTGAAGAAGCCAAATGGAGACCCCAGACAGCGTTGGGATGCTTCCATTGTTCCTGGACCCACAAGACTTTTTCTCTACTGGCCTGTGATCTTCCTGAATTTGGCATCATTGCAAGTGTTGCTGAGTTATAAGAGGATTTATAGATTGGTATTGGAGATATGGCCTAATATTGGATTTATGAACTTAATCTGGACAGGGCTGGGATGCTTTCTCAATATTCAATTCTCTTGTATATAAAGCTCTCTCTTATACACATATGAGTGTCTATGAATTTGTTTCTCTAGTCAACATTGACTAATACATTATGGTACCTTGGGAGTGGAGTACCAGAGAAACAAATCGTAAAGATGGAGTGTGGATGCTTGTTCAACCTCTACCTCATGGTAGTTTTTATTATTTGGTTAGCCAGAGACCATATATGTTCATACAGTTTACTGGGTTTTTTGTTTTGTTTTTTTTTCTGGAAAGAACATGGGAGGTTAAAGTCTTGATTATTTTCTTTGGTTGTTGTTTTTCATTAATCCTGCCTGAAATGGTGAAAATTATTGTGATAAATGTGAATCTCGAGCTTGGGTGGCAAAATTGCCCTTGAATTTCTCAGAGCTGCTAAGGGAGTGAAAATGGCTGCCAGAAAGTGAAAATGGCTCACAGAAAGCCTGGCTCTGGTTTGATGCTTTCAGAGACCTAATCCCATATTTTGTATCAATAGAATAGTTCAGATAAGGATTAAGATAAACTACATAAGTATTGCAATTGACTTTTAAAAATTGAGATTAGTATTTGATTCTACTTTGTTTATACTGATTTCTTCTGCTTACTATTGTTACTGTTATAATGATTGATGAAATGATTATTCAGAGAATGAAAATAGAGAATTTGTTAGCCCATATGTCTTCAGCCATTAAAATCAGATCATTACATGGATTTTGACCATGCCTGTAAAGAAGGCTCTGAAAAGAAAAGCCCTACCCATTGTTTAGGATAACTCAGGACATTTGCATTCCAAAGGACTTGCCTAGGGGGATGTTGACAGTTTGAAGAAAAGGGAATGCTGTGGAATTTTGAACTAGTGGTTTTTGTCAGAAGTTAAAAAAAAAATCTGGAACTATGAAGAAACTCTCCTCTCTAGGATTAAACATTAACAGGAGCCTTTAGGCAAGCTGAATGGCTTGCTGGTGACCACCTGGATCCACTTGTTGATTGGAAGTGAGAGAAATGCACCAATAAAGACATGGGTTGAATCTGGCTACAGATCCCGGTGGACCTGGTTCAGAGGGTCTAGAGGAAAAAACGAATGCAGGTTGACTGGTCTGAAGTTCATGATCTAGCTCAAGGGGACTAGGGTTGTTGAGAATTTGTGATGTGGGCCCATGGTCTAAAGGCAAGGGTGCCGATGATGGGCACCTTGGTGAGGCTAAGTGAGGCAGCCCACATTGAGTTGACCAGAACCCAACCAGATGATGAGTAGATATTTAAGCTTGTGATCTGGTGTATGTTGCTGCTGACTTTATGGATGGCCTATCCTGATTTGACTTTGCTTATGGATGCAGACTTCACAAGATTCCAACTGGAATGAAGATTCTTCATGTCAAAGCATATGGTTGTCTCCTCAGAGCACTGGGTTGATATAAGTGGGCAGTATAGAAATTGTGTACCTAAAATTGGAAGAATCCAGGCATGAAGTGGTTGGCTTACAAACTTTCATAGGTAGGGGAATATATTCATAGGATCACAGGATCAAGGTGTAGGTGTTACTTATATTTTTGCTTTGCTCACTTATAGAATGTTACATTTAAATGAGCGTGGTACATATTGAAATGCATGCATTTTAGTTTTAGCCTGTTAGGTACAGTTATGCTTTAATTATTGTTTGTTTGAAAATTACATATGTGTAAAGAATGTGTGGAAGTGTCAAATTGACAAGGGGTGGTCTGTGGTAGTTACATAATTTGTTGTCAATTTGAGACTTAAGAGTGAAGGAGTGGAGTTTAGCCTTTCAACCAGGTCACAGCTTGATGACCTCATTTGGAGGCGCTAAGGAGATAAATAGCTCGCTGGAGGCAGAACATACACACACTCCCTGTGAGACATTCCTGTGGGGAAGACACATGGAGCTACACTAGAGCCCTGGAGCTGAAGGTGCCACATGGGAACCTCTGCCAGCACTGAGGTGCTTCCACTGGCATTAGATCCACAAGACTACTTTTCCACCCATTGGCCTGTGATCTTCCTGTATTCGGTGTCTTTGCAGGTGTTGCGTGAGTCTGAAGAGTACTTTATAGATTTGTATTGGAGATATGGGCTAATATCAGACTTATGGATTTGATCTGGACTGAGCTGGGATGTTTTCTCAATGTACAATTGCTCTTGTGTATAAAGCACTGTCTTATACACATCTGAGTATATCTGGATTTGTTTCTCTCATCAATCCAGATGAGGACAGTACTGTGTGATTAAGAGCAAGTTTCAAAGTCTCTTCTGACACCCACTTTGAATTTTTTTTCTTTCCTCCCTTTCTAATGGCATTGTGCATTCTTTAGGTGTGATATCCTTTATGCCATCCACAGCTCTCCAGGTCTTCTTCCATTAATGTTTAATGCACTAAATCTCTTCTTGAGATGTAAATCGAGTGAGAATCAAATTTTCATTGTGGCGCTTGTGGACTTGTTTTCATTTGCTTCAACTTCAACCTGGACTTATATATGAACAATTGATGGCCTTTTTCACAGTCAGCTCTGGCCTGATTTCAGTTACTGATATTCAGCTTCTTCATCATTTCTTCCCACATATGTTGTCAATTTGATTTCTGTCTATTCCATCTATCCTGTCTTTAGCAGTCAATAGTAATATTCCCCCTTTGTGTTGGTGAAGAAGTAGTTGGTCTTGCAAAATCTTATCATGTAATCTCCAGTTTTGTTTCTATTTTTGAGACCATATTTTACAACTAATGTTTCTTCTTTGTTTCCATCTTTTGTATTCCAATTGCATTCAGTGCATCTTTGATCATTTTTATATTGAAGATGTTGGTAGGAATCTTTGATCAATTTTATACTGAAGATATTGGTAGGATTCTTCAATATCTGCAATATTAGTTTTGTAGTGTTGCATAATTTCCATAATAGTTGAATTGATTGGATTTCCTTATACGTGGACAGCCATTAGCCTCTCATAAACAGCATTATAATTCAAGATAGATTTTGAAATGATCTTTTTGATAGTAAATGGAAAACATTCTTCTTGATTGTGTCACTCCAAGTGTAGTAAACCAAATGATTTTCTGGTTGAAAATGGCCAATATCAATTCATTTCAGCTCAGTAATATCTAGGATTTCAATTTTTGTGCGTTCCATTTCATTTTTAATAACATCCACTTTTCTTAGATTAATATCTTGTGCATTTCATGTTCCAGGTATTAATGATGTTTGCAGCTGTTTGTCCTTTTTTTGAGTCATGCATCATCAGCAAAAGAAAGACCTGTAGGTTTTACAGACACAGGCTTTACTCCCACTGTCCCATTGGTGTGGACTTGACTTCAAGAGAGCAGCTCTTCCTCAATCATGCTTTGAGTGGCTTTTCTAGCAATATACTAGAAGTTGTTTTTCAAAGAAAAACTTACTAAATGCTAACGTCTTTTTATTTTTTTCCCTTGGTCTTTCCTTTTCCTGAATTCCCTCCTTGAACTGACATTTCTCTGCCTGTGTTGCTAGGTTTTCAATAACTGTTAAGGTTTTTATGTTATCCTTGCTGTTTTCAGGGGCTAATTCCTCAGAAGTGGACAACGAAATTCTTCTTCCTGGACTGTTCTTAGTCTGGAAGCTCTGCTAAAACCTGTTCACTTTGGGTGGTGTTTGAAATACCAGCGAGTTCGCTTTCAGCATCACAGCAACACACAAGTCATTGCAGTACTACACACTGACAGACAGGGGGGATCTTAGTGGCTGGTGTGCTCAATTGTTAATCTTTTGATTAGCTGCCTATGCGACAGCACTGCAATACCAGGGTCACTTAAGATATTCTGCCATGGAATCAATTCTGAATCACCATGTTTCCATGTAGGGGTTCTGATGCTGTAAGTCTTTATAGGCCGTGATATCCCGGGAAGCATCTGGTGGGTATGAACTGGTGACCTTGTGGCTATCAGCCCACCCCATACTCCATGATGTAACCAGCAAGGCTTTGCCTTTAAGGCACTATTTTGGGGTAAAACACACACAGGGACTTTTTTAGGGCAGGCACAGAAGATCTGTACCTTATGTCAGTCTGTATTTCGTTGGTTAGAAGGTCCCACCGGGAATTATTAAAAGCATTCTATACTGGAGAATCTCTATGATTCTTTCCATTCTGACATCTGGTGATCTTTGCTCTTTGGAATAACAAAAATATTGAATAATGAGTATAAATACAAAAGTGATTTCCAGAGTTCAATTAGGGGATTCAAATAAAAGAAAGATCAAGGGGGAAGCAAAGAGAGAAACCCACATATAGGAATTGCTTCTTTGAAAATAATCTAATTGCAGCAAACTAAACCAGATTCTGAACAATTATATAACTCTTGTAGCAAAAAGGAGTCTAATTAATGCATGTTTTTCGTAAGTCTTGGAAACAACTAAAAGAACCAAATTGAGTAGTGTTGGGCACATTTTTACCTTGCTTTCAGTGTGGTGATGGTCTGTGCGTGCGTACAGGTTTGCCTTTAGTAAAGTCATGAAATCCTACCAAGCAGTACTTTGGATGTAAATGTGGCAGCCCTCACCATAGCAAAAGGTTAACTGTTTTCCCATCAGCGCACTTTCAATTATTTTACATTTTAGAAAAGAGGCAGGTGGTAAGATCCCTTCATAGCCTCCAGAAATCAATCAAGAAGGTCAGGCTTGAAAAGTTCACAATTATATTGAATGTATTGACATCCTAGAAAGACTAATAGGATAAAATAATGAAGGCTATAACAATTATAATGGTGAAGGCAGAGGAAATTAATAGCAACCATAGTGTGTTAGTGAAGATAATTCACTGGCCACTTTTTTTCAAGTTTGGAAAGATCGCGTTATCTAATAGCTAAATCATATAGATACACAGTCCTGTATTTTACATATAGCTCTATCTATATGTAGATATGTAGATTAAATATATGTGACAGGACTCTAAAGAGCTCTTTGAAAAATTAGAATATATACATTTATTATCATATATACATATGCCTCTATGATAAAACATATCATAGACAGGTACTATATAAACATAAATAACATAGTTACATATATGTTCTAATATTCACCCCATGTAACGTGGTAGAACCAGCCCATGGGCTTTCCTAGGCTGTCACCTTGATAGGATAGATGAAGTCTCTCTCATCAAGCTGCTAAGGGTTCAAACTACTTTTCACTGACTAGCTGAGTGATCATCGCTCTCGCTCTCTTTGTTTTCTCCAATGTATCAATCATGTATCTTAAAGGATCCCTGGTGGTGTAGTGGTTACCCCTCTAGCTGCTAAGCCAAAGGTTGGCAGTATGAAGCCATCAGCTGAGGCTTTCTACCATCTAAGAACGCCTCCCAGAAGCAATCTTTCTCTGCCCTGCAGGGTCCCTGTGAGTCAGAGTTGAATCCACGGAAGTGAGTTCCATCTATCTCAGTTTACAGCTGAGCTTTCTCTCCTACAAAATGTTTTGCAGGTTTCAATCACTACTTTGAAGATGGTAACCCAAAGGCTAATGACAGTGCTGCCAACCTCTTATCGAGACTGGAATTCAGAGAAAGGTATATCTTATCCAAATTTGAGAAAATAAATTCTTATTTTCCACAATTTCAGTTGGGTAATTCTTTTAGTAAATCTATCTCTTTATGTTAAATGGAATTATTTTATGTAATTTATTGTATTTATGAAAAATACATGTTGCTTTTATAAACCCAAGACCTATAAAAATGCTATTTTCTAGAATTTCTGCCACACTTTCTCCACTCTTTTACTTAACTACTGCACATACACATATACATATACACATAGGTACATGTGTGCATATTGACACAAACATTGTACTGCTTAAAATATACTGAGTTTTTATTTTGCTACATATGTGAATGAACTAACTACAACAGGCATAAGATTAAAATGAAAATTAAATCAATTAGGTTAGAGTGTAATATGCAATTTTTTAAAAAGAGAATTATCTTTCAGGGAAAAATAAATAAATGTCTTCTTTAATTGTTTTAATAATTTTCATAATCTAGTTACTGATTGAATAAGAGCGGCTTGATTAAAAGTACTTTCTTGTGGATTCAAACTCAGGACCCCATGTGTGTACTATTTTTCTGTAAGATTTTCCATCACTGATTTTTCAGACCAGGGTGTTCTGGGCCGTTTTCAATTTGCAACCTTTCAATCACTACCTGAGCAAGGTAGCCTTGTGCCCCACGTAGTAACTCAAACAGAGGGGGAAAAATATGGTGTGGGAATGATGTTAATTTTAACTTAATTAAAAGTTCATTCAAACTATTTTTATAAAAAATAAAACTTACCCTATTTTCCCTCCACCCTCCTGGTATCGCCACTCTTACTACTTGTCCTGAAGGGATCATCTGTCCTGGATTCCCTTTGTTTCCAGTTCCTCTCTGTACTAGTTAGTGTACATCCTCTGGTCTAGCCAGATTTGTAAGGTAAAATTGGGACCATGTTGGGGGGGGTGGCATTTAAGAACTAGAGGAAAGTTGTATGTTTCATTGTTGCTACCTTGCATACTGACTGGCTTGTCTCCTCCCTGAGACCCTTCTGTAAGGGGTGTCCAGTTGCCTACAGATGAGTTTTGGGTCTCTACTCCTCACTCTACCTCATTCACAATGATATGATTTTTTTTGTTCTTTGATGCCTGATACCTTAACCCTTCGACACTTCATGGTCAGTGGTGTGCTTCTTCCATGTGGGTTTTGTTGCTTCTGAGCTAGAGAGCCACTTGTTTATCTTCAGCCTTTAAGACCCCAGATGCTATATCTTTTGATAACTAGGCACTGTAGAAAGGGGGACTGGATTACAAGGATCTATAGATAACCTCCTCCCTGGGGGATGGACAACAGAAAAGTGGGTAAAGGGAGACATCAGACAGTGCAAGATATGACAAAATAATAATAATTTATAAATTATCAAGGATTCATGATGGAGTAGGTGGTGGAGAGGGAGGGGGGAAATAAGGAGCTGATATCAAAGGCTCAAGTAGAAAGCAAATATTTTGAGAATGATGATGGCAACAAATGTAAAAATGTACTTGATGCAATAGATATGTGCATGGATTTTGATAAGAGTTGTACGGGCCCCTAATAAAATGATTTTAAAATAATAAAATAAATAAACTAACTTTTAATCTTCTGCAAAGGTGCTCATTATCTACCCCATGTGACTCATTTAAAAGATCGCATCTGCCTCCTCACCATGAAACAACCAGTCATTGCTGTCTCTTTGCTTCAATGAATTCCTAGTGCTGATGTTGCTATCGATTTTTTCCCCCATTCACAAAGGAGAACTTATCACCTAGTGAAAATTGAGTGAAATCAAGTTAAACAAGTCAACTTACTGGGCTAAGAAGGCCATAGCCGTCTTGGTTAGATTGGTAAGAGGGTCATCAGGGGATCTGCCCTGTTTCTGCTATTTCTGAAAGCACAAACTCATATTATTTAATATATTAATTGGGTTTCTTCATGTGAAAATCACTGTTTGGGAAATTTATTGTTTAATGAAGAAAAAATATAATAAACAATGATAGTTTTTATTAAAAGTGGATACTCTTATTGATTAATTTTTGACAACACTTATAAGGCTGGTACCATAGAGGATATCAGGAATTAAAGATAAGTCCAAATAAATGCAAAGTAATTAATAGGCATTTTGATGTCAGTAATGTTGGTATTGACAGAGTCTCAGATTTTGAGTGTTCAGTCCTACTGCAAAATAAGTTATTTGATAATTATAGATGAAATGTGTAGCTATGGGAATGTTTATGGACAATAGTGTTAATCAAATATGCTTTTTAAGCTTCGTAATATGTACATTAGCTTTTGGCAAAAGAAATTTCCTTAATTCTTTCAGTATTAAAATATGTAGCAAATTATTTTCTTGGTTTTCTTTGGAAAATGTCTGACTTAAATGGGAAAGTTATATCTTCAATAATATACCTGTGTATCTATCAGTCTCTATATCGATCTATCTTTTGGGCACTGTGTCTCACTTTCTTCTCTGTTTACACAAAAGAGAAGAATCGAACTGCAAATCATTCCAGGGATGCTTCCTATCAAACAAATATGTGTATTTTAAGTGTTTCTGAACCTGACTTGTAACCTGTCAACTTGCCTAATGAAACCTCATCCTTATCAGTATTGTCAGTGAGTTCTGTGTGGTGGTTTTATCAGATCATCAATCCCAGGGGAGAAGTAGTCTGCTATTGGAGGGTTAGGTATGGTTAGTGTCACACCATAGGACAGGCTAATGAAGGCTTGAGGGTGGAGGCACCTCTGATCTGTTCACGTGGTCTCTTGGCCTCTTCCATTCTTAGGCAATTGTTATACATGTCCATTAACCCAATGTCATATAGTAAAGGGTCATAGAAAACCCTATAAGCCTTTAGAGGCTTTGTAAATACAAATGATACAGAGAGTCTCCTCGTTGCCCTCCAGAGAACTGACCGTTTCGTAATCATGGCCCTGTAGTTAACAGTATGACAGTTACTTGACAGTGTCTGACAAAAATCCCAAAGGCACACCGCTATGCAAGACAACCTCACCTAAAGGCACTAAGATTTATTCACTTCATTGACAAGGCAGCCTACTTCTCACATTATAACCAGTGGAATAAACCTGTTCCTCTTCTAATCAGTCTCATACACGCCATTTTTTATCCTCTCATCTAGTTATTTGGTAGAATTTACAAAGACAGACAGAAGTAACAAAATGTAATTGGACTAGGAGTCTGACCACTGGCAGCCGCAACCAATAAAATACAGGTGAGAGTCAATGTGGGCTTTATTGAACAGCTCGGAAGGGCAGTGGGCTCACACTGCAGTGCTGCCCTGTCGCTCCTCTGCAGCCCAAGCCGCATGCTTCTCTGGACTTCAGCACATGTGTCTTCTCACTCTCTCAGAGTCTAACTGCTCTCCTCTTTGTGAAGGCATCTCCGCCTGTGCGGGTTGAATGCCTTTCCCAGCCGGAGTACAATCAACAGTTCACGGAATTAGAGGATTTACATTCTGGGACCTGGCTGCCCCTGGCCCCTTCAGCCCATATTTATCCCTGAAAGAAAACATTTGTCCAAGGTTAGAGTGAGGGTCTATATTTTTGTTTTTCTCTCATGACTGGTTGTTACCGGAGCCCTGGTGGTGCAGTGCTCACTGGTTGGGCTGCAATTCTTTCTTGCTTTACTTTTAATAAGATACGGTCTTTTGTTCTTCTGGATATCCATGGTAATTTCAACATGTTATGACATGATATTCTGTTATTCTATTATTTTGTTTTATTAATCTCCTAGAAGTCACATGCATACGATGTGATTGAAAAGACCATGGCTTAACTCAGTCTGTCAGCAGCACCTCAACCCTCAAGTTAGAATTTGTATAGTATGTGTATACATACATGCAAGGGGCTGCAAAGAATTTCTGGAAAAATTATATTATTCACTTGTACTTTTTCATGAACTTTTGGAAGATAATATGTGCATGTATACATGCATATATGGATAACATTAATAGATAAGTGTATGCACATAGCTACTCTTCTTTATATATAGATATATTTTACCATTATATATGCACACATACAATGTATATTGTATGTGTACACATACAAATTACAAATAGTTCATGGTAGAATTCATTTTCTTTTAGCGCTATTTTTCTATTAATTTCTTTTGGAAGCTTCCTTCTGTGTGTATGCATTTATAATATTCTTTTGATGGTATATGTATATTTTGGTGGTATATATTTATAATATTATTTGATGGTGTATATATAGATAGGTAGATGATACATATGTTTATATATAGATATATCATAAGAATATGCAGAGATAGTTTACCAAAAAGAATTAGTTAATGCTCAAACATTTCAAGAGGTAGTATATGATCAAGAGCTAATGGTATTGAATAAACAAGTCTAAGTTGGATGTAAGGCGTTGTAAGCAGATTGCCTAAAGGAATTGATTGCAGGAAAGGTGAGCTGAATCAGCAAATGAATACAATGCTGCAAGCACTACCTTGTCTATTCCAACGATAGTTCCCTGGTCAACATACTGAAAGCAATCTATAATTGAGCTAATTCTAAGAAAGATAACGCAACAGAATATAGAACTTACCAAAGTATGCCAGTAGTTCAATTTGCAGGTACGTTGTGTTGAAGATAATTCAAACACCGTTTCAAAGAAAACAAAATGTATCATTTCTGGTGCTAGATGGATCTAATCTGAATGCAGAAAATACTGGAAAGTTGTATACTATTGTTTTCTTGACTATGCCAAGGCATTTGATGTTTGGATCAAAGCAGAATGTAGATAAAATTGAATAATAATAATAATTTCAGAACATTTAATGTGGTACCTACAGAAAGAACAAGAAGCAGTCCTTTAAACAGAACAAGGGTATGCATGGGGTTTTGAATCTGCAAATGTGTGTCTGGGGTTGTATTCTTACAGTATATGCCTTCCTTTTGTGGACAGAGCAGATGATTTAAGAAGCTGGACCATATTGTGCAGGACACAGCACCATGATGGGAGGAAGAAATGCATATGGTTTAACATTACCTCCTCAAAGTAATGAGAACTTGAAATATTTACAGATGAAGATTAAAGACTCTAACCTTCAGTTTAACTTACACCTAAACATAAAGAAACAAAAAACCTGCATAACTGAAGAAAACAGTCTCATAACGAATAGAAACAATATTGGCATCACGGATGATTTCATTTTATCTGATTCACAGTCAAAGGCCATTGAAGCAGCTATCAAGAAACCTAATGATATATCTCATTAGGCAAATCTGCTATAACAAGCCTATTTAAAGTGCTAAAAATATGTTCTCTGCCTGACCCAGCCATGGTAATTTCAATTGTCTCATATGCATATGGAATCTGTACAAGGAAGGAGGAAGATCAGAGAAGAATTGATGCCTTTGAACGGTGGTGTTGGTGGAGAAGAGTGCGCATACCGCAGACTGCCAGAGGAGTGAACACGCCTGTCTTAGAAGAAGCCAATCCAGAATGTTTCTTGGGAAACATGACAGTGCTATTTCATCTCGGGTACTTTGGACATACATGTTATCAGTAGGAGCAATTCCCTGGCCAAGGTCATCATGCTTAGAAAGTGAAAGGTCAGCACAGAAAGGTCAGCTACTCAAGGCGATGGACGGAGACAGTTGTTGCACCATGGGAAGGCATCAGCCTCTGATGCTTTAATAGATCATTGGCACAATTGTGTTCCTTTTATAACAGTGGTGTGTATTTTACCATCTTTTCTGATGGGTTAGTGGTTACCCATTGGGATGCTAACTCAAGGTCAGCAGTCAAAAACACCAGGCATTCTGCGCAAGAAAGAGGAGGCTTTCCACTCTGTAAAGGGTGCAGTAGTAGAGACTCACCAGGGATTTCCAATTTGTCTTATAGGGTCAATGTAAGTCAGAATTGACACAATGGCAGCAGAATTATTTTTTTTTACATTCCTTTGTACCTCTGTACTTCTGTAGTACACTTGTATAAACTTAAGCAGATTTTTAAAAATTTCTGTTTTCTAATTTATTAACATATTATTTCTTAGTGTTCTCTGTTAATCTTATAATCCAACAACCCACGTCTCAGGATTTATTTCTCCAAGACATTTTGTATCCAGTAGATTTTTTAATCTGTGTATTTTTTTAAAGAAAAATTACAACTTGATTTCAAATAAACAAATTATTTGAAAAATTTAAATCTACTTTTGAGTTATTAAATTATCCCCTATAAGTCAAACAGGTCATCTCTAATACAAAGTTAAACTGAATTCAAAGAAGTCTAGAACAAAATCCTGGGGACTACCAAAACAAAATGTATATGGCGAATCTATGGAGGCAACTTTTTTTCCATTTAAAAACATGATCAAGTAATAATTGTTTCATTTGAAGTCAGAAATGTGTCATATTGTTCTGTCTGAGTATTTTCTTTCATAAAACACTATTCATTTTCAGAGCCATCCATCTCTAAGATGCCCCATTTTGATTCTCAGTATAGTATTGTCAATTATTTAGTATGGACATTTTAGCTATACTTCTAGTCTTTGTAAATCTCACCAAAAGATTGGGGAGGGCATGCCAATATTATAACGTGTTTGTAGCCCAAGAACAGTGGACTATTTGCTAATACACCATATTAGGGATGGGGTTATACAAAGAAATTCAATGAGACACTAGCATGGGAATTGATGATTTTGGCCATCCCACAGGGCTTCACACAGGCCATTCTGAACCCAAGAATTAAAGGGAGATCTCATTTCCAGAAGGCAGGTTCCGGAGTGGAGTGACACTTGGGGCCTGTGACCACTGCTCTAAACTTCCTGAGCCAAAAGACAAGTGAGCAGGGCTGAACAAGGCAGAGGGAGATGGAAAAAACAGTGACAGAGAAACAGGAAATAGATTAATGAAGACCAAGAAATAGATCATCTTGAGACTGAGCATTGAGCTTGCCAGTCCAAGTAGTAGCATAGGGCACTTCCAGGCACTGAAAGGTGTAGGTAAGAAAGCTTTACAATGCTTTTGAATGCCCTCATTGGGCAAAGGCCAAGGGGGCTGAAAGCCTAGATCAGAGTGCCTGTAGGCATTGCTGAGGCGGCTTTTCTAATTGAAGAACTGTGTCCCGAGTTATTATGGATCCTGAATTATAACTTGTTACTTCCCCAATAAGTGATAAAAATCAGGAGTATTCTCTGTGAGTACTGGGTGGTTGATCCAGCTGACCCGATGGTGTCAGTTGTAGACAAAGATGCAGTGTGTAGTCTTTGGCAGACCCCTGTTGGTGAATCACAGCATAGAGCATTGGGATTTTGGAGTAAAGTCCTGCCATCCTCTGAAGACAACGACTTCCCCTTTGTAAAACAGCTGTTGGCCTGTTGCTGGTCCTTGGTGGAGACTGAATGCCTCACTGTGGGCCACCAAGTCACCATGAGGCCTGAACTACCCATCATGAACTGGGTATTGTCTGACCCACAGAGTCATAAAGTTGGATGTGCGCAGCAACACTCCATTGCTAAATGGAAGTGGTATATACTAGATCGGGCCAAAATAGGGACCTGAAGGTACAAGTAAGCTGCATGAAGAAGTGGCCCAAATGCCCACAGTTTCCATTCCTGTCACAGTACATTCTTTCTCCCAGTCTGCACCTATGGCCTCCTGGGGAGTTCCTTACCATACTTTAACTGAAGACCAAATATGTCATGCTTGGTTTATTGATGGCTCTGCATGATATGCAGGTGCCACTCGTAAGGGGACAGCAGTAGCACTACAGCCCCTTTCTGGGATCTCCCTAAAGGACAGTGGTGAAGGGAAATCTTCCCAATGGGCACAACTTTGAGCAGTGCACCTGGCCTTTCAGTTTACCTACAAGGAAAAATGGCCAGATGTGAGACTGTATACTGACTCACGAGCTGTGGCTAATGGCTTGGCTGGATGGTCAGGGAATTGGAAGAAACATGATTGGAAAATTGGTGACAAGGGGGTGTGGGGAAGACGTATTTGGATAGACCTCTCTGAATGGGGCAAGAAAGTAAAGATAATTGTATCTCATGTGAATGTTCACCAAAGGGTTACCTCTGAAGAAGAGGACTTTAACAATCAGTGGATAAGATGACACGTGCTGTGGAGACTGGTCCTCCTCTGCCACTCCTGTTATCACCCAATGGGTAAATGAACAAAGTGGACATGGTGGCAGGGATGGAGGTTATGCATGGGTGCTTCCTCTCACCAAGGCTGACCTGGCCACTGCCACTGCTGAGTGCCCCATTTTCCAGCAGCAGAAACCAACATTAAGTCCAAGATATGGGACTATTCCTCTGGGTGATCAATTGGCAACATGGTGGCAGGTTGATTACATAGGACCACTTCCATCATGGAGGGGGGAAGTATTTTGTTCTTACTGGAATAGACACCTCCTCTGAATATGGATTTGCCTTCCCTGAATGTAATCTTTCTGCCAAAACTTCCATTCGTGGACTTACAGAATGCCTCATCCACTGACATGGCATCCCACATAGCATTGCTTCAGATCAAGGAACTCACTTCACAGCAAATGTAGTGTGGCAATGGGCCCGTTCCCATGGAATCCACTGGTCATATTATGTTCCTCATCATCTTGAAGCTGCTGGCTTAATAGAATGATGGGATGGGCTCCTAAAGACACAATTAGGTGGCACCAGCTTGTGGGGCTGGGGCAATATTCTTCAAGAAGCTGTTTATGCTCTAAACCAGTGGCCAGTATATGGTGCTATGTCTCCAATAGCCAGAATTCATGGGACCAGGAACCAAGGGGTGGGAGCTGGAGTGGCACCACTCACTATTACTCCTAATGATCCACTTGCAGCATTTTTGGTTCCTGTCCCAGCAAACCTGTGTGCTTCAGCCTAGAGGTCCTGTTCCCGAAGGGTGGTCATTGCAACTAATTATACAACAGAGAAGTAGAGAAAGCCAATGGAAGGACAAGAGGTGCCAGGGTTGGTAACAGGCTGGCATGGTAGAAGAATGTGTGACCTCTGTCTCATAGACACCAACGTTGGGCTATTGATCTCTATCTCACTTCTTTTGTGATGTGACAAGAGAGCAGAAGACTCCACCATACTATTTCTACTTTCATGTTGTGTCATTGCATATAAAAATTAAGACAAATAGAAACTATTGGGGGAAAAAAGAAACTCTTGAATAAAGAGTATGTGCATAAAGTAAAAAAATAAGCACTGGTAATAATGTCATTTTGTGTTGTGAAGAGATTAAAATTACTTATAAAATGTGAATGCATATACTCCAGACTTGACAATAGTCCCCAATTCATTGTTTATTACAAAAAATAAGGGAAAATTGCATATCTATGGTGTGTGTGTGTGTGTGTGTGTGTGTGATCGCATTGCTTTTGGTCTGACACTGCATGTGTAGCAGCATTTCTATTATGATCCATTTACAGCATCCAGAATGAATGCAAGATTCAAATTAAATAATTTTTCTCTTTGTAAATTTAATAGAAGATGATACATGGATTATTCTTAATATTTAGACAATGCTTTATATAATAGAATAGCCCGATTTGTTTTCCTCTTAAATTAATAGCTTACCTGCTTTGTAAATAGAAATAATTATTGACTTTAAACAGCCTGCCAGATTTAAAGACTTACTGGAGACTTAGAGCGGGCTTTATTGATCAACGCTGTAGTGACAGCTGGCTACAAAGTGACACACCCTTGTCTGTAAAATAATTAATGCGCACTGAAGCAAATTGACAGAACTTCAGGTTGGAGAGTGTTAAGAAGGAGAAAAGGGAGGGAAATCCACATCGCTTGCCGGTAGAAACTTTAGTAAATTAGGCTAGGTTTGCAAATTCCAAAAGATTTACTGCAAGCTTAGCATAATCTCCCAGACTCACAAAATCCAGTGAAAAGCAGTTTATTCCTTCCAAGATACCCTGAATTGATTGTGTAAAGCATAACCACAATATCTTAATGTTATTTTCTAGAACTTGGCTGATCTTCACACTTGCAGACCTAGTAGAATAGAGATGGGAAACTTTTTACTTCTTTTCTCATCTTTTCTTTTCACCACTTGAAAGAGGTCTTTGATAGCAAATTTACCCAATGAAATATGTCTTTTGAAATTTTCACTGCTGCTTCTGTGAGCCTACATTGTGGGTCCAAGGAAAAAAGAAACTTTTTGATAACTTCTATTTTTTTTCTTTCTTGCAATGTTTATTGATAAATCTCAAATATATATATTACATTTAGAAGTACACTAGAATGAAGGTTGTAGCCTTTGATTTTCATCAGTAAGGGTTTTGAGTCTTCTTTGCCTTCAGAGATCAAGCTCAAATGGCAGGTTGTTCATGAGTCTTCCTCCAATCCAGATGCCAGTTGTTCTTTCTGTGGTCTAACTTCTCCGATGGTTTGCTCAGCACACACACTGAATAAGGACCATGAAGGATGCCACCAAGATGCACACCTTGCTTTCAAAGCAAGTTCCATTTCCCCCTTTCTTTGTGGATGACTGATTCTTGCTTTATGCACTGCTTTTGGATGAGTGAGTACAATTCCGTGTTCAGCTGGGATTCTCTCTCTCTCTCTCTTTTTAGCAATGTCATTCATATTTATAATGATCCACAGAGTTAAAAGCCTTACCATACTCAATAACATGCAGGGAAACATCCTCTTGTTCCATCTTCCTGTCTGGTACAAGATCCACTTGATAACCACATTGGCATTTCTTGTATAATGTCCTCCTTAGAAGCATATTTTGATTTTGTGGCAATTCATTGTGGTTGTACCATGTGTTAGGGGTGATTAGAGAAATAAATTATAGACACTCATGATTATATGACAGCTTTATATACAAGACCAATTGAATATTGAGAAAATATCCCAGCGCAGTAGAGATCAAGCCCATAATTCCTATATTAACCTTTACAATGTCCTCTTCAGACTAATGCAACACATGCAATGTTGACAAATGCTGGAAGATCACAGGCCTGTGGGTGGAAAGTGATTGTTGGACCAGGGTGCAGCTGCCTTAGCCAGTTCTCTGCTTCAGCTGGTGAGGCTCACTTCCTGCAAGACATCCCCAAGAAGAAGCCACACATGGACCTACCCTGATGCAGCCCTGGGTGTTGGAGCAGCCCTGTGGAGACCCCTGCCAGCGCTGAGATGCTTACACATTCAGGGATTCAGCTTTCTTCCTGAAGTCAGCATCATAGTGTGTGTTTTGTTAGATGGAGGAGGACATTGTGGATTGGTGTAGGACATGTGGATTAATGGGTTAATGTTGGACTTGTGGGCTTGGAAAGCACTGGGTTGGTATGCTTTCTTGATGTGAACTTACCCTTTATATAAAACTTTCTCTTATACATGAGATTCTGCGGATTTGTTTCTCTAAAGTACCCAGACTAGACTAATACAGCATCTCAGTGCTGGCATGGGTCTCCATGTGGCTCCTCCAGCTCTGGGGCTCTAGCAGAGCTTCAGGTGTCTTATCCACAGCAATGGCTTGCAGGGAGTGAGTGTATCTGGCCTCCAGTGAGTTGTTTATCTTTGTTGCACCTCCACATGAGGTCATCAAACTGCAACTTGATTTACAGGGTAAACTCTACCCCTTCACTCAACTTCACTCAACTTGTCTCAAGTTGACAACAGATTACTATGCAACTACCAGATACTGCCATGATCATGTTTTAATGATATTTATCAAAACACTGCTTACTTTTAAAATGTGCTATTCATGATTATATTTGAAAAATTCTGCATTATGCATTTACTTTTCTTATGAACAGGCAAATATATGGATTGCCCACAGTCATTTGTGTAGGCACTAAGAGTTTCTTGGTGTAGAGAGTGAGTGCTTCCACAGTTCCATCCTTTTGGTGAAATATCTCAATTGACAGTCCATCAACGCCTGGGGCCATGTTTTATTCACCAATACCATCAGTACAGCTTTGACTTTTCCCTTCAGTATCATTGATCACAAACTACCTCCTGGAATGGCTGAACATTGATTATGTTTTAGTACTGTGCCTCTCCATATTCTTGTCATCTTTCCTTACTGTTCCTTGCATTGTTCAATATCGTGACTGTGGAATTGTGTAATATTACAACTTGAGGCGTGAATTTTTTCCTTAGTTCTTCCAACATGAGAAATGTCAAGAAAGTTCTTCCTTTTGAATTTTTTAACTACAGGTCATTGCACATTTCATTATATTACATTTTATTCCAGAGCTGCCCTTTGAAATTAGCTGTTCATTTTTTTTTACTTTATTCCTTCTGCTTCTGTTATCTACTCTAAATTTTGGAGCAAGCGTCAGAGTATCTTTTGACACAAATTTTGGTCTTTTCATTCTTTCCTGTGTTTTTAAATGATCCAATCGGTTTCTCAGGTATGATGTTTTTTGTAAGTGACACTTATGGCCATACTTTAGCTCTTATATACTTGTATTAATTTTCATTCGATCCAAACAAAGCCTCCTTATTGAAGGGTCCAGCAGTAATGGTACAGTCCTCAGCCATAACCAGTGTCCCCAACCTCTTCTCCATCCCCGCCAAGCAAATGGAAACCTCTCCTTCTCAACACGTCTTACTGACACTGTCTCCATCTCTTCACCATGCCGATGGAGCCGCAGCTATGGGGGAAGGGAGGGCTCCTTTTAGACATAATCATTTATTTCTGTCCCCAAAGCTTATGAACACGGGATTCCTTTGTTCACACTCTCTGACCTTCACCTTCTCGTATGGCCACACGCCCCTTAGTCTCTTCCTCTCCTTAGCTCTCCATTTCTTACTTCACTCAGTCTTCTGATCTCCCCTCACCTGGCCCCCTTGACTCTCATTCTAATCTAAACAACTGGGGAAGGCGGGTCCTTAACGCTAATTAAACCTGTTAATTGAAACCTCTGCTCTGGCTCAACTATCCTTTTATTGCTATTCTAATACTTACAAACAACATGGTCTTGCAATGTGCTCATGACCTGTTTTTCAATAATAACTTTAATTTTCTTTTATGTACACATATAGTCCATTTTAATCCTATGTATTTCATCTGGTTAAGTCCACACTTATCCCAAAGCAAAAAAAAACCAACTCATTTTCCTCATGTCAATTCTGACACATAGTAGGACAATGTAGTAGGCAATGTAGTAGGACAGAGCGGGATTGCACTTTGTGGTTTCTGAGATGATAAATCTTTATGGAGGCCTGATGCCTCATCTTTTTATCCAGTGGGCTTCTGGTAGTTTTGAACTGCTGACCTTAAGATTAGTAACCCAGTACATAAGCCACTATGACACCAAAGTTTCTATAATCCAGGTTGATGCTTTTGTGGAAAATGTGTTAGCAATTTGTAAATCACTGCTACAAAATTCTATCATTCAATCTAGTACAAGATTTCTATCACCAAGGCCATATTTGTCAACCTATTTTCCATCTTGTTTCCAACATTCACATTCCAAAAGCCATTTTTTATCAATGCATTTTGATCATTTGAACAATTTCAGATTACAGAAGTTGGTAAAAAAAAAACCTTTAATGTTTTTATCCTTAGTAGTTTCTTCTTAAATTTAAATTAAAGTGATATTAACTGGTCTTTGTTGTGACACCATTCTATTAATGACTTAATTATTCTTCACGATAAATCTTGCAGTGTTCTTTTTGACAATAAAAGTGACACCATTCCTGCTTAACTTGTCATTCATGACACAGTACATTGTCCAATTAAAAATGGTCAATGCCTTTTGAAGGTCACTGGCCCAGAGGGCAACTCACCTCAGTTTGGATCAAATTATCAAGGGAAGAGAAGGGGAGGTGTCTCCTGGGTTGGTGGCATGTAAATATTTGATGAGGTCCCTCCAGACAGCTAGACAGCTCTATCAGAGGGAGGAGGGACATGGATGGGAAAAGCCACGCAGGAGAAAGGAAAGGGAGTAAACACGTGGTAGGGAGGGGGGGGCGGAGTACAAATGCACGTCTGTTGGTAGAAAACCCCGTGGAGGGTTCTCCTCCAGCGGGGAGGAAGGATGACTGAAAATACTTTGGGGAGCACTAGCTTTATGCCTTTGATCTTCTATACTCAGCTCCCCAGTGCATGCTGTTTAGGGACCTCTTTGCCCCCATTCTTCACTGGTAAATAGAGGGAGTTCATTAGAGGCTTATTTCCTATGTAGTTCCCACAAAGGAATCTTGGGCTCCCACTGTCTTCCATAGTCTTCTGCAAACCAGATTCTCACAATTTAGGTTCTGACACTAATCCCTCTGGATTATAAAATTTACATCCTTTGGTGATGCTGTGCTTCTTCATGTGGACTTGGTTAACATCTCATTTAGATGGCTGCTTTTTGGTGGTATGAACCAGATGGGACACATTGACCTAGGATATTCTGGAAGCCCAGTCTGGGTGCTGTGGAGTGCTGGGACACAGATCTTGGATGTTCAGGCACATGGCACGCTCCAAAGGCAACATCAGTAAGATCTGGTCGGGAAACTCAACTGGGTGAACGGTACTCTACCTAAGACACAATTGTAACCTGAGGACTTCAGTCAGAAAAATCATGGTCTCTGAGCAAGCAGAAGACAGCTGTACCAAGATTAGTGAACTATTGATAGACAAACAAGGTCTTGCTACATGTATGCCCTATATGCTGGGTTAAGATATGTATTATTCTAGCAAACCTGCGATGGTCACTCTGTTTTATCTTGTTTTGTTTTTTTCATATTAGGGTGTATCTCAGAGGTACTATGGCATTGGGGTCACTTTGGTGAAGTTGTGTATATATATATATGAAACCCAGGCTTGATGAACCAATAGGGATAGCAAGTAGAACAAGGGTCTCAGGGAGTGTGGGTCCCTGGGTCCCTGGGAGGTGTTGGTGTACTAAAAGGGAGACATTGCTAAGGAGTCCCGGAAGAAAAGCTATGCTTGGAAAATTATTATGGAAGCAATTCTGCTTGATGTGATTGAACTATGAAGTGATATGGCATATGTATCAACTTTCAAGTAATAATAAATTAAAATAGCAACCAAAAAATAAACAAAGACCTAGATTCAGGAAAGGGTTTGGTGTTTACACTAAATCCTAGCCCCAACTTAAGAACAATTACTTCTTCCATCATGGCTGCTGCTCGATACTTGTCCTCAGGAAGTAAACACACAAGATACAGATACTATGGAAACATGTAAAAAAATTAGATGGTGCCAGGCTATCAGATAAAAAGCACCTAGGATTTTTTAGGCTTATCTCCAGAAAGCAGTCATCTAAATGAGATGTCAACCAAGTCCACATGAAAAAGCACAGCATCACCAGTCACCAAAGGATGTAAATTTTATAATCCAGAGGGATTAGTGTCAGAACCTAAATTGTGAGAATCTGGTTTGCAGGAGGCTCTGGAAGACAGTGGGAGCCCAAGATTCCTTTGTGGGAACTACATAGGAAATAAGCCTCTGGTGAACTACCTCTATTCACCAGTGAAGAATGGGGGCAAAGAGGTCACTAAACAGAGTGCACTGGGGAGCTGAGTATAGAAGATCAAAGGCATAAAGATGCCTTGGACAGCTAAGACTGTGTCAGTTGTCCCCTCCCCCAGGTCATGCTGGACCTGATCTGGTTTCCAACATTTTCTGTATGTTAGGTTTATATTATTTAGCTTGGTTTTAGTTTGTTCACATTCGGGCATCTCTCAGAGGAGGTACGGCATTGGAAGTCACCCTCTTGAAGTCATGTTGTGTGTTTTTCTGTGTATGAAACCCAGGATTGATGAGCCTATGGGGACAGAAAGTAGAATCAGGTTAGGGGAGTGGAGGGCATATTGGGGGTGCGGTACAGTAAGGGGGAGATGATGTCAAGGAGTCCAGGAAGGAAGAGTGTGTGGAAACTGATTGTGATAGACGTTGTACAATTTTCCTTGATATGATTGAACTATGGAATGATAAGATACATGTATTAATTACTGACCAATGAAAAAGAAGGGAAAAAACGTCAACACCAGTCCATTGTAATTCAGTAGTGCCTGCATTAGGCATAAGTATGTGTTTAATTTCACTTTAAATAATGTCCAATTTTATAGAGTTATGCTATTACAAAATGGGTGTTTCTTATCTCTTTATATTCAGGATAAATCTACAAAAATGGGAAGGTATGAAACATGTAATGGAACACATACAGATCTGTACTCTAGACACTCTGAGATAAAATGGACTGGGGTTGACCATTTTAAATTGCACTAAACCCCTTTGCTTTACACCAGCCCTGTCATTAAGGTCCACTCTACACATAGGAGACCATTCTTTCCCAGTAGCATTTTGAGTGCCTCCCAAACCGCATGGCTCATGGACAGCCTCGTATTAGACAGTGTTCTGCTGTTATTCACAATGTTTTTACTGGACAAGTGCTTGGATGTGTATTTCAGGAAACATTTTTATAGTTCATATTTTATAAGTCTTGCTGAGACCACCACATGAGTGACCACGATTGTATTTAAAATTTTGTTGGCATAGCTTTCAACGTAGTGTTGATATCCCTGCACCGCAGTAGGATACGCTGAAAGAGAAGTGGTAAGATGAGCTTCCTAATGTATATTGCATAGATTTATGAATAAATATCTAGTCAAGTTGGGTTGCAAAAACTCACATTAAAGATGTAAAAGTGGTTGTCATCCTATTTTTCTTTTGAAAACATTGCTTTCTTTGTTTGCACATTGATATATTGTACCTATCTGGAAGATTCAAGCATATCTTTAACTTATGTTTTTCAACAAGCTGTGATGTTTTCTCTTTAAACATGAAAAAGTAATAATTGTCAAGATTCCATACATTTTATAGGGATTTGAGATTTATCTTTCTATTCTCTTGTTATTGAGACTGTCCTGATTTATTTTGTTTTACTATGTCATCAATAGTAACTGAGCTATCTCAAAATGTTATTATGGGAATGTGCCAATTTTTATTTTGTTTGTTTATTTCACTTATCATGTGGCTTGTTGGTGACTTCACAGCTTTTAGCACAATTTATTTTCCAGTAAATAGTCATCCAATCTGGACTATCCTAATGCTGAAGGTAGTCTACTTTTTCTCCCAGGTTATATAGTAAACCTGAATAACTAGGAAATATGAGATATAAAAATCATGCTCTAATTAATATAATAATGGTTATATATATTGTTACCAAATTTTTTCATTTATCATACTGAATACTTTATTTATAAGAACTCTATTTCCTGAGACACTCACTGACATTAGTCATTAAAATGTGAGGAACCAGCCACTGTCAATTTGCTTCTAGCTCATGATGACCTCATGGAGTAAGATTAGAACTGGGATTCATAAAAGTTTTCAATTATTTTGCCAGAAATTTCTCCTGTATTGTCTTTTGGAGGATTCAACCTTCCTACCTTTCTGCTGACAGCTGAGTACATTAACCATTTGTTGTATCCACTATTGATAAAAAACAAACCTTGACATTTTCCAAGAATTTATTTACAAAAAATAAAGTTAAAGGTGTATGCATGAATAAATCTAAAAAGTAGCTGAGTTATATTAAAGAGGACCCCAAAATTTTAAAAATGCATCTATAGTCATGTATTACATGATTTTATATCATTGATATATCAATGCTTTACATACAAACTCAATGCAAATTCAGTCTCAAAGGTGTGATATAATATGTTCCTTGCAAAGCATCCTAGTCATTGGTTGAAGATGGTGGAGAGGAGACTTTATTTTAAAATGTGCATGTTTATACCCACATTTGGGAGCTTATTAAACCTTCTACAGTACTTTATTGATTTTTTCAGAAACCAGCAAAAATGCCACTTATTTAGCTTTTTCTTTAAGTCATTACTGTTTTTGAGTTAATTTTTGTTTATGGTGTGAAGTAAAATAGTAGCTTTGTTCTTTGTATATGTAAATTTAATTGTTCTAGAACTATTCAAACTATCTGGAACTAAATCTTTTTGTTTATTTCCTGTTGAATGAACTTGACACTTTTGTTAAAAAACAATGCCAGTTATAAGATATTCTTGAGGTGTGTGTGTTTATACATAAATGCACACTAGAATATATATATATTATTTGATATATGTATATATACATTTTAATGCTGAAATAGTAAATGTTTTATTGTATACTTATTTATGGCAATAATTTAAAAATAACTCCTTTAATAATTACTGGCCAACTTCAATATAAATTTCAGATGAAAGTTAAACATCCTTATATGTTTGAATCTACTTTACATATAAAGATATTGAGGGCTGTTATTTTTTCATTTTTTTCCCAACCATTTTATTGACACATGATGCACATATCATACAACTGAGTAGTTCAATTGTTTAATTATAGCAAGACAAATTGTACAATCACCACCACATTTACCCTGGAACATTCCTCCCCAACCACCCCAAGATTAAATCACCTTTAAAATGAGTTGTGCACTCATGATCAGTTCTAGGGCTCCCCACCCATCCCACCTTCATTATTTTCTCCTGAAACTCACTTTTGCTCCCTATCACCTACTCCACCATCCCTGAGTTCCCTATAACACCTTGCATCAGTTATTATCATTATACATCCACTCCTCCTGTGCTTCATGGCTGGGAAACCCAACAGAAAACAATGAAAAACAAATCACACAGAGGTGGTCAGGATAAGATTTTATTCGTATAAAGACAAATGTACAAATAATGCTTGAGAAGAAGACCCTATCAACACTGAAAAAGTCATGGAAGGAATTTCTGTCATGGAACTATTAAGAGGTCCTTGTGCCCAGAACAGAATCAAGTCGTATCTATAAGGAGGTCAACTGACAAAGTATCGAGTATGATCCAGCATAATCAAAATTGCAATGGTCTCTGCCTGATAGTAAGGCAGTTTGAGATGCTTGCCTTTGGCCATAGCGGATCTGCTAGTGACTATCTCTGTGTTTTGCAGGTGGGTGTCGGGTTCCCAAAACCTTCATAACCTTTTACATATTGGGTGTTCATTATTCTAGCTCTGATATTTTTCTCCACCATATTCTAATTTTGTAATTGTCATCTTTGGACCACCCAAGCTGGTGTGCTTCTTCTCTGTGGACTTAGTTGACTCCTGCCTCAGAAGGTTGCTTGTTTGAATACAAGCCTTTAAGACTCCAGACACTATGCTGATTGACAACTGGGCACCCTCTGCTTTCTTAACACCACTTTGCTGTTGAACTCTTATCTTCAGTGACCATTTCATGAATGTGAGTATCAATCAGGTCCTTGATGTAAGAACTAATTTTTCTTAAATTGGAGCTAGAATTTAGTTCAAGCCCAGAACTCATTCCAGTGTCTATGCTTTGTTTTTTTTTAATTTGCTTTAACTTGGGAATTAATACATATATCATATTGTTCCATAGTCCAATCAAGTCAAACATAATTGTACAATTGATTCCATAATTAGTTTCCAAACATATTTTTCCTTCCCGAGTTTCTTGATGTCATTTCCTTATCTTCCTACTTGCCACCCCCCACAAAACATTGTAATGTTTTCCTTTCATATAGTCTCAAGGTACCTGGGTTTTATTTACTGAAAAATAGAGAAACAAAAGTACAGCTTCAAAAGGGTGACTCCAATGGTGGCATGCCTCAGATATACACCCTACTATACACAAATAGAAGCAAGATATAACAGAATGTCCATCAAAGGATTGCCAGAATTGTACATCTTATTTTTAGGTGCATTACTTTATTGATAATGTTAGGTTTCAAAAACATTAATACTGTTACAAACATTGAATGTTTCATATATCATGTAATATTTCATATTTACTTTTCCACAATTTATTGTAAACATTCTCTGTGTTAAAAGCACAAGGCTCAAATGAAAGTGCCAGCTACATAAATCTTTGGGATTTTATTCCTAAGAGTGTGCCCCTGTCACCTTGATAGCTTAGATTCCAAAGACGTATGGGTAACATATAAACCACATGGCTTCCCAGCACTGGGGTAAAAATAATGTAGTATGTTATTTAAGTTCATGGGCTGAAAATCCATAGATTTTACTTTTGATCAGGACTTTGACTCTGATTTAATTGGTTCATTAATGACTACTTAACTGAAATTAGAACAGATCCAATGTTTTTTAAATTAAAATATCATTTTCTTGGGGACACTTACAACTCTTATTACAATCCATACATCCATACATTTGCATCAGGCAAATCTATACCTATGTTGCCTTCATTCTTTTCTAGACATTTACTTTTGATTGAGTCCTTGGTATCAGCTCTTCCCCCTCCCAACCCTAATAACCCCTTGATAGATTATAAATTGTTATTTTTTCATATCTCACAAACCGCTGTCTCACTTTGCCCATGTTTTCTGTTGTTCTTCCCTCTGGCAAAGGGTGTATGGTCATGTGTCCGTCATTACAATCTGTTCCCCTTTTCTCCCTTCCTCTCCCCCTATTCCCCATACCCTTCTGGTATCACTATTCCAACTCCTGTTCCTGGATTCTGTGTGTCGTGAGCTCCCATCTCTTATCCATACCTGTGTACATGTTCCATTCTTGTCTGAATTGAGAAGCAGCACTGGGGTCATGGTAGTGGGGTGTAAGGGAGCATCAAGGAACCAGAGGAATATAGTGTGTTTCACTGATGCTTTATTGCATTCTGGTTGAGTCATCCCTTCTCTGTGGCCCCTCAGTGGGGGGATTGTTTCATTGTCTACAGATTGCTCCAATCCTCCTCATTCTCAACAATATGTTTTTGCTTGTTTGTTTGTTATGTATCTTCTGATGCCTATTACCTGGTCCTGACGACTCCTCATGATCTCACCAGCAGTGTGCTTCTTCCATGTGGGCTTGTTGGTTCTCTGCTGAATGGCGGCTTGTATAAATTCAAGTCTTTAAGATCCCCGATGCTGTATCTGTTAATAGCCAGTCCCCATCGGCCTTCTTCACCGCATTTGCTTATGCATCCATTTTATCTTTAGCAATTGTGTCAGGAGGGTGAACACCTCAGACTGAATATGGCACACAAGGCATTGATGTAGCAAGATCTTGTTTGTCCGCTATCCAATGGCACACTGGTCCACATACAGCTGTCTCATGCTTCCTTAGATACCGTGTACTTTCAGCTTAAGTACTCAGGCAGCAAGTATGTCTGAGCTGGAGTCCATTTCACCCAGTGGTGTTTCCACATGCGAGTTCACGGATGCAGCTTTTGGAGCATGCCTTGTGCCCTGAAAATACAGCATCCAGTGCCCCAGGGCTTCATGGCACCCAGTCCAAGAGCATCCGCAGTCTCTCCTCCCCACACCTGGAGGCCAGTCTTCCCTTCCTTTCCCTCAACAAACATGCTCCTATGTTCCCTGAAACTTGACCATTCACTCTCCCCACTTTCATGGGAACCCACCCATCAGTAAATCTCCTCCTTCTGACAGGGCCGCCTCCCTCAACAAAGAGCATCCACCCCTCTCCCCTGTCCATTTGACCCCAGCTGTGTTAGGCGTCCTCCAGCTAAGTGACCTACACTATACATACCTGGAGCTAATGGCGTGTGGTTCATTGTCACTGATCTTTCCACTTTACCAGGCTGTCTGATTCCCGGGCAGAAGACTGGGTGGCCTGCAAGCTTTAGCTTCTGCCCATTTCTCTGCTTCTTTCCACCTCAGTGGACACAGGCAGCATTTGTCCTTTTGTGCGTGCGTAACTTCACACAGCATAAGGTCTTCCAGATCCCTACATGACTTGAGGTTTCTTATGGTTTCTTCGCTGTTTTGGGGGGCTGCATAACATTCCATTGTGTGTATAGACCTGACACTTTATCCAATCATCTACTGATGGAGATTTAGGTGATTTCCAGCTTCTGGCTATTTTGCACAGTGCTGTGATTAAACAAATATCTGTTCGTGATCTGCTTATTTCCTTTGGGTATATGACAAGTAATGATATTTCTGGGTTATATGCTAATTCAATTGCCATCTGTTTTAGGTATCGCCTTCCTCCGTGGCTGTAAAGTCCCTCAGCAGAGGATATGCGTTCCTATCTCACCATACCCTCTCCAGCATTTGTCCTCAGTTATTGTAACTTGGCTACAGTAATAGGCATTAGGTGGTATCTCATGACTGGTTTGTTTTGATTTACATTTCTCAGATGGCTAATTACTGGGACCATATCCTCATTTGTTTATTAGTCATTCCAGTGTCATCCTTTGTGAATCATCTGTCCAGGTTTTCTGTCCACCTTCTCAGAGGGCATTTTTGGTTTTCTTGTTTTAAAATTAAAAAATTCTATAGATTTTAATAATTAGTCCTTTGTCTATTATGCCATTACCAAACATATTTTTCAGTCTGTGGGTTCGCTTTTTTACTCTTTTAAGTCTTCTGATGAACACACGTGTTTCATTTTTAATAGGTCCTATTCATCTATGTTGTCTTTCACTGTGTGGTCATTTAAGTCTGATGGCCCAGGTATTCCCTGCAATAAGGTTCCTAGTTTTGTCCAATTTTCTCATTGATGTTTCTGATAGCTTTGGGTTTTGCATTTAGGGCTTTGATCTAACTTGAGTTTGTTTTGTGCATGAAGTGAGATATGGATTTTGTTTGCATCTTCTGCATGTCGATATTTAGCTTTTCAACACCATTTATTGAAGAGGCCATCTGCTTCCCATGTATTTTATTGGAGGACCTTTGTGAAAAATCAATTTTCCTTATACAGATGTTTATATTTCTGGTTTCTGTCTTGATCCTTTAGTCTGCGTATCTATCATTATAGCAGCACCAGGCTGATTTGACAGCTGTGTAGTAGGTTTTGAGGTCAGGTAGAGCAAGACCACCTACTTTGCTCCTTGTGAGGGGTTCTTTACCTGTCCTGGGCTTCTCTCTTCATGTGAAGCTGGTGATCCTTTTTTTCTCACCATTTCTTTGAAGAATGGTCCTGGGATTTGGTTTGGGATTGCACTGAATCTGTATAGTGCTTTAGATAATACTGGTATTTTCACAATATTGAATCTTCTGATCCATGAACATGGGATCTTCCTCTATTTGTGTAGCTCCCTTCTGGTTTCTTGTACTAATGTTCTCTAGTTTTCTTTGTACAAGTCTTTATTTCCATTGGTTAGGTTTATTCCTAAGTGTTTCAACTTCTCCGTGGCTATTGTGAATAGTATTTTTTCCTTGATTGCTTTTTCTGGGTTCCCATCACTCGTATGTGGGAAGCCAATTGATTTGTGCTTGTTAAGCTTATATCCTGATACACTACCAGTTCCCTGTATTATTTCCAGTAGTCCTGTTTTGGACACCTTGGAATTTTCAATATATATAAAAAATATTGTCTGCAGATAGAGAAAGCTTCAATTCTCCTTTACTCAATTCTACTCCCTTGATATCTTGCCTTTGTCTTATGGTACTGGCTAGGACTTCCATCACAAATTTGAATAAAAGTGAGGATAAGGAGTATCCTTGTTGGGATCTCTTATTCAGAGAACATATTTTCAACTTTTCTGCATTGAATGTGATATTGGCTATTGGTTTTTCATAAGGTCTTTATTGTATTGAGAATTTTCCTTCCCAATTTTGTCTTCTTGAGTGTTTTTCTTAGCAATGGGTGTTGGCTATTATCAAATGCTTTTTTTCATCAATTGATAGGCTCTTTTTCTTGTTATATGATGAATTAATTAATTATTTTTGAATGTTGAACTATCTCTACATCCCTGGTATGTATCCCACGTGGCCATAATGTATTATTATTATTTGATATTTTGTTGGATTCTATTGGCCAAGGTTTTGCCAAGTATTTTTTCATCTATGTTCATGAAAGATATCAATCCGTAGTATTCTATTATGTGGGTTCTTTGCCCAATTTTGATAGCCGAGCGCTGCTGGCTTCCTAGAATGAGTTTGGGAGTTTGCTGTCTCTTTCTATGTTCTGGAAGAGTTTTGTAGGGTTGGTGTCAGCTTTTCTCTGAATGCTTGGTAGAGTTATCCTGCGAAGCCATCTGGACCTTATTATCTATTTCTTCTTTTGCTAGGGGTCTATTCAAGTTCTGAATGTCCATATGGGATAATTTAGGTAAAGAGTGCTAAGTATCTGTCCATGTTCCCCAAGTCATTGAATTTGTTAGCATGTAGTCTTTCATAGTCCTGTGTTAGTAATATTTTTATTTCATTGGAGTTCATTGTGACTTTCATCCCTAATACTTGGCATTGAGATGTGTTCCTTCATTTCCATTGGCAAATTTGCTAGTAATTTGTCCTTTTTGTGAAACCTTGCAAAGACTTAGTTTTTGTTTTGTTATTCCCCTCCCCACCAATTGTTCTTCTGTTTTCCAGTTTATTTATTTGTGCTCTTATTTTTATGATTTATTTTCTTTTGTTGTCCGAGGGATTATGCTGTTGCCTCTATTCTAATTGTTGGAGGTGCTCTGTTACAGTTGACGCTCAGTCAGTTTTTGTCTGTGACTTTGAGAAATGTCTCTTGAAGGCAGCAGCATGCTAGATTTTGCTGTTTAATCCAGTCTGCTACTCTTTATTTTTTTCATGGGCTCATTTAGCCCATTAATATTCAGTTTAAATAATCTAATTGCAGAATAGATGCTGTCATCTCTTCCTGTTTGTGTTTAATCTTTTTTTTCTTCCCGGTTTATAGGGTAGTGTATGTTTGTGAGAGTCTAATCCTGTCTTCATTTCTCCATCTGATCTATGATATCCTGTGTGCTACTGTCTGTGTTTGGGGTCTAGTTATTGTTGCATCCTGTGGTGATCTCATGTTTGTGTGCTGCGATTTTGTGTTTTCTGCCCATAAAGAACTGAACGGTATTTTTGGGTATGCTGATGTTGTTTTTATGTATTTTTATGTATTCTCTAAACATTTCCTTATTTGAGAACCCCTTTATTTCTCATTCAAACTTGATGGACAGCTTTGCTGGATAAAGGATTCTTGGCTTGCAGGGAAGGGCAGGGAAGGTTGCCATGTAACCCTGATGTGCTGAGTTCCAATTCCTCTGTGTTTTCTTTCTCAGAATTTAATAAGAATAAATGTAGCAATCATCTGGAGCCAGCTATAATACAGGTTTGAGCAGAATCTCTGTCTCACTGGGGCTGGCTTTCGCTATAGGTAGCTGGGTTTATCTCTCTAAAGGGCCTAGTTATGTGATTGCTATTAGGGGAGTATACAGGCTCTGTACAATGTAATTATCCCAATTTGAATTCAGATCTGCTGGCCACAGTGATCTCCATTGTCCGAGGGCCTCAGAAGTCCACACAAATGCCCTTGTGGTATGCTAGAGAGGAATAATATCCTGGGTCTCCTTCCAGCTTGGGGCACATTTGGGTGGTGAGGGGCCTCATATGTACGTGGCATGTAGTCACTGGCAGGTGGCATTTGGGCACTGGTTGGTGGCATGTATTGGTGAAGCCAGGTGGCCATGCATGTGTGTAAGTGGGTTGTCAGGGGGAGTGGGAGTAAGCAACTCAATGGATGGGGCATGGGGGACATGCAGGGGGTAGTAATACATATGTGGTGATGGAAAGGGAGGGATTGCAGGGTCTCCAGGGCTGGATAGAACCAGAGAAATTGGCATGTGTTGCCTTCACTGGGAAACAATAGTTATTGTGATGCCTGGGTCTAAAGTGTGGGGAAGTCCAGGGGGATGTGTGTCATGGTGAATACAGCTGGACCACTGTGGGAAAGCCACTAAAAGGTCCCTGGGGCACTTTAAGACGAGGAATTGTTCTGAATCCCCCAAACTGGCCCTCTGACCCACAAATCCTGCAACCACTCACAGAGAACTCAAGACAGGTGTCCCCACATCAGTGCTATCTTTCAGCACTTTACACACATTCTTAAAAACATATATACATATACATGCATGTATATTGTTAGGTGACATCAAATTGATTCCAACCATAGTGACCTTATGATCAACAGAAAAGAAACACTGCCTGGCCTTGTACCACTGAGCCTGTTGCTGCAGCCACCACATCAACTCATGTCAGGGCCTTCTTTTTCATTGTCCCTCCACTTTGCAGAGCATGATGTCCTTCTTTGGAGATCTGTCTCTCCTGACAATATGTCAAAAGTACTTAAGACAAAGTCTCATCATCTTCACTTCTAAGGAGCATTTAGTCCTTACTTCTCCCAAAACAGATTTGAGGTGTTCAATGCAACTCACATTTGATTTCTTAACTACTACTTCTAAGGGCACTGATTATAGATCCAAGCAAGAAAAAATCCTTCCAACTTCAGTCTTTGCTCCATTTCTCATGATGTTGCCTATGGGTCCAGTTATGAAGACTTGGGTCTTTTCTCCATTGAGTTGTTTATCACACTGAAGACTGGAATCCCTGATCATCAGCAAGTGTTTTCAAGCTTTCAGTAAACAAAGTTGTGCTATCTGAATTTACAGGTTATTACATCAATATATATGGATCTATATATATAAACAGTGTCTATATGCATATGTATAATCTATACCTGTGTGTGTAATCCATGTATATGTGTTTATATATGAACATATGGATGTATGTTTATATATTATACACTTACATAAATGAATATATTGTACATATGTACACACAAATGTAGACATGTGTGCATATATATACACACATACATAATAAAAACAAACATGCACAAGGTAGATGTGGAAAATTCCATTATCTTCCAATTTGAATTTTTAATAAAGTTTTCATAGCCTTCTGTACATCTTTGTACAAGTTCTGTACTATTTTGGTTACCACAGCTTAGTGATAATGCTTTATGTCAGGAAATCTGAAACAGTTTTAAACAATGGTTATGACACTGAAAGCATGAACACTGGATGACAAAATATATCATTTGGATTTCTTCAACATTAAAAACTTTGTGCATTGAATAATTTTTCACTAACAGGAGAGAGCTTTGGGGTTGAGAAAACATATTTGAAATCATAGATCTGAATTTTAAAAATTAAAAGAGTTGCATAAAATTGTAGTGAAACTTGGTTGAGGTCTCAGGGCTGTGGTGACCACAAAGAGGAAACCTTGCTTCTAATTTCATATGGAATAGAGCAGAATTTATTCAATAATATTCTGTACAGTCAAACTAAACCAAGGTGTTCATCTGTATTTGACCTGTCTCAGATCATGTGGCATGGGAAAAGGCTGTCAATGTCCAAACTAGCTAAGCATGTATAGATATCTAGATCAAAAGAGCATGATTGAGGTCTATAATAGGGATCTAAAGGTCAGGAGTAGAAACACAAGAGATCCTTTCTTTGGGGGCATTAGAGAACTGAAATACACTAGGACCCTTGTTATGACTGAGGGTTAAGCATGGGCTATGATGGCACTTTTCATTCATCAGGAGAGGATGAGGCTGTCTGCCTCTACACATATTTATAGTTTCAGGAAACCTTACAGGGAAGTTCTGAATCAGAATCAACTCAATGACAGCAGCTTTATCTTGGTCTTTGCGTGTAATCAGGAGGCTTGAAAGCAATGCATGCTCAGAGAGACCAACTGGCTCACACATTTGTACTTCAAACTGCATCCTTGACTCAGTGCAAAATTTACTAGTAATTGTATGAATGCTCCAATAACAAATCTAAAGACTGAACATTTCAAGGAAATCTGCAAAACACAGATGAATAAAAGGGAAAGAACAGAGACTTCAAGGTTCCCAAACAATCAAGAAGCTGGTACAGTTAGGTTTGCAAATAGAGTTAGGACATGTCACTAAACAAAGGAATAACTACAATTTGCATCATAAAACAAACCAAGCAAATCCCAAGAGAGAAGGAGAAACAAAGTGGAGAATGTTTCACAAGATGGTGCATCTAATGAATTTCACCACATTTTACTTATTAAAATATTGGATGACAACTGCTTTGTTGGGTGCATTTTACTAAATCAAAAATTATTTTTAAGTGAAGAGAAAGATCAAGACAGCAGCATAATTAGTTGTATATTTTCAGACTTCTAGAAGGGTAAAGTAGAAAAAAAACACAAATGAATCTGGTAGAACTAACTTCTTTTCAGAACTAGAAAAATAGTTTAAAGGTTACAAACACTAAATAAAAAGTAAAATTTTAATAATAAAAATATGAAGGCCATCTGTAATCAAAACCTGAAGGAGAAACAGCATGCTTTAAGAAACATCAAATATTTTAAATAGATTTTACATAAGCAAATATATATGGGAAGGATTTTAACATTTAATTGAAATAGGGAATTAAAAATAATGGGACTTTTCTATTAACTACTTGAAGCCTTCTTGTATACATCCAATAAACACATTAAAAAGATGCTAAAAAGTATTTGGCATTTTAAAGATCCCAAAATAGCCAATGCATTATTGAAAAAGAAAAAGTAGGACTCATAATTACCAATTTCAATCATGTTGCAGAACAAAGAAATCAAAACTGTGGCAATGTTACAAGGATGGCCCTAAGCATTGAGATTCCACAATAAACTAATATCAGCTCAATTGATTTTTTACAGGGGTCAAGAACACTCAATGGAGAAAGAATAGTCTGCTCGTGATCCTGGGACACATGAAGTTACATCTAAGCCACAGAGCACATACAAAGATTAGCTGGAAGTTACCAAAATGTATTCTTAATTCTTCTGAATATAATATTTATCACCCTTAACAAGAACAACAAAAGGTGTCTTATTTAAGCAATACCTCTCTACAGCTCTTTCTACCTACTCTTACTAATTGATAATGAACTCTGAGCTTCATGAATTTGTCTACTTGGGTCATTCTAAATAAATAAGATCATTAAATATTTATTTTTTGTGTCTCCTTTTCTCATTCAGTTCACTTTTTCCCTGTTCATCTGTGCCATACCATATTAGGATTTTTTTCTATGTGACTGGCTAATATCCCATTGCATTAATTAAATACAAACAACATATTGTTGATTCTGGAATATAAATGTCAGTATATGGATTCCCAAATTTAGTTGTCTTTTTTTAGTTTTGCAATATGGTATTTCACAATTTAATTAATTTGAATTTCTATAGAGATTTATATTCCCCTGTATTAGAAAAGTATAAAAGCAATATAATTGGTCTGGAATTGAGTTTAAAGTACATCATCTAAGATGAACTATGTACATAGATCTGGTGGTGTATTGGTTATGTCTTGGGCTGCAAACCGCACAGCCGTACCAAACCTCCACCCACTCCACAGAACAAAGAGGAAACTTTCTACTCTCTTAAAGGTTTAACCACCTTCGAAACTCACAGGTACACACTCGCACAGTTTGACACTTTCTATGGTGTCCCTGTGAGTCAGAATCGACCTGATGGCAGTGAATTTTCTATATACATACCACCAATTATTTAATCAGAAATCCCATATCAGAAAAAAATTCCTTCATCAGTATCATGTTGTATCATTCCAAAAGATTCCCTCTTCTCTGTTGTTATTGTTCTTCTGTAGACCATGAATTAAAAAAAAAATCTTGCATACAAATATTTTAAATTTAAACATTCGAAAAGAAAAATGGAGTTTCTAAGATTAGCAATTTCCCCTTTGGGGGCTAATTTAAAATATTTTGTATTATTATTGTCTGGGCTTTCTATGTAACACCACAAAAATTTTAACATAAGTAATGCAAATTAATATGTCAATATACTGTCTGTGGTTTTTAAGACCTACTTAGTATTTTTATTGAACTCCCATGCTAACATTTTCAGAAATGGGCTGTTATTAATTAACAATTTAAATGTATACTTTGATACCATGGGTCACTATTAAATGGGTCATTTCTGTAGTAATAGCTCTTCCTAAGAGTAACTCTTCAATTTCAGCAAATTTCAGCGTTAATAATTAAACTGTGCATGTACTACAACCCATTTGTCATGGTAACGAGGCAGCATAAGACATTAACATGATTCTGCTCTTGATGAAAGACAAGATTCCATTCCACTGCTATTTTCAAAGCACTTCATTTCTCTTAATCTAGTCTAATTAAAGGAAACTGGTTATTTGCCTGTCATGTAAAAATAACAATTTCATATCTTAACTGTAACCTAGGGAGATATGATTGCTAAATTTGCTCATTAACTTTGTAGGAAATATTACATATAAGTTATTGGAATTATTTCATTATTTTGGCAAAATGGGCTTTTACTGACACCATTTAGGACTTAGTGCATTCTCCTGTGCATATTCATCTTCAAGAAATCTCAAATGTAAGATTGTGTGCCAATTTCTTTCTTTCCAGCTCCTATTTTCCTTCAGCTTACCTTGTCTCCCAAAGAGATAACTAATAAATTTGCCAACTGACTGCAAGCAATTCTGAGATGATAGTTTTGTTATGGCCAATCTAGTTGTGAGATTCAAATAAAAGGTGACTTAACCTTCTTGAAATACAGCTCCTTGCTTTTTTGTGTGTGTGGGTATTATATAAGACATTCTCTTTCTGGTTTGGAATTCTAAATTTATACCAATGAAAAGCCAGAATTAAACAAAAATAGTCTGTCAATTCACAAAACCATATTTTTACTAAACATAGCACATATAATCACATATTATAAATGCTAATGGATTATATTTCTTAAAATTTCAACATAGCATAATATTTCTATTCTGTCATTTAAAGAAAGGTAGATATAGAACATTTATATATAAATGATAATTGTTTTATTTTAAATGTGCATATAAGCACATACATTTTACATGATAAAGTATTTCTATTCTTTTAAGTTAAAAAATAATATCATAAACCCATTTTCCAATAAAATCATTAACACATTAGCAGAGTTCTGAAGGAAACACTGTTATCCATATGTGTCAAATATATTTGAATATTATTTTGAGATATATTCATCAGTGGCCGGCCCAGGTCCCAACTATGTGGACAGCTGCCCCCCCACCAGAAGAATGTATTTCAGAGGACAGTATTGAAGCTGCAGCACAAGGAGAACAACATGTCTGATCAGAGCACACGGGAACATATGAAGGGAGGAGAGAGAGAAAAGGAAGAAAAGCAAGGGTGGAGCACATCCTGGCCCACCAAGCCTTGAGGACCATATGCCCGCTGAGAGCAGCCAATCCACAGAGAAGACCATATGGCCGCCCCCACTATGAGACAAGACATCCCTCACTGACCCACAGTCCTACAGGGGACAGCACTGGAGACGTCATAGTGTGGGAATTGCACCCGATCTGATCCAATCACACCGAGGCAAAACACTAAGGATGTGCAACAGAACAGCAAGGGGAGCAGAGCAAAAATAGACTTTGGGGACAGGGTTTGGCACCCCATCAGACTTTACTGGAAAACACTCCTAAAGGCCAACAAACAGTCCCTGAACTAACTACAAGCTTTTCTTTTTCAGTTGTTGTTGTGTTTTCATTTTGGTTTGTCATTAGCTTTTTGTTGTTGCTTTGTTTTATTTTGTTGCTTGGTTTTGCTCTGTCTTGCTTTTGTGCATGTTATTATCTCTGCAGGTCTGTCTAAATAAGATAGGCTGGATACACAATCTGGGGGAGAAAACAACAGGACCTATAGTTCCGGGGGACATGGGAGAGGGGGAAGAGGGAGGAAAGGAAGTGGTGTTAACAAACCCAGGGACAAAGGAACAACAAGTGATCCAAATCCGTGGTGAGGAGGGTGTAGGAGGCCTAGGAGGGCATGATCAACGGGAATGTAACAAAGAGGAATTACTGAAACCCAAATCAAGGCTGAGCATGGCAGTGGGGCAAGAGAAAAGTAAAAGGAAATAGAGGAAAGAGCTAGGAGGCAAAGGACATTTATAGAAGTCTAAATAAAGGTATGCACACATGTAAATATATTTATATATGAGGATGGGGAAATAGATTTATGTACATATATTTATAGGAATAGTATGAAGGTAGCAGATGGACATTGGGCCTCCACTCAAGTACTCTCTCAATGCAAGAATACTTTGTTCTATTAAACTGGCATTCCATGATGCTCACTTTTCCAACAGGATCACTGAAGAAAAAGCAGGTGCATAAGCAAATGTGGTGAAGAAAGTTGATGGAGCCCGACTGTCAAAAGACATAGTGTCTAGGGTCTTAAAGACTTAAAGGTAAACAAGTAGCCATCTAGCTCAGAAGCTACAAAGTCCACATTGAAGAAGCACACCAGCCTGTGTGATCACAAGGTGTCAAAGGGACCAGTTATCAGGCATCACAGAGCAAAAAAATCATATTATTGTGTACTCACCTCTCACATACGATTGCTGAAGACAAATGAGTGCAAAAGCAAATGTGGTGAAGAGAGCTGATGGTGTCCAGCTATCAAAAGATATAGCATCTGGAGTCTTAAAGGCTTGACATTAAAGAAATAACCATCTAGCTGAGAAGCAACAAAGCCCACATGGAAGACGTACAACAGACTGTGATTATGAGGTGCCAAAGGGATCAGGTATCAGGCTTCAAAGAACAAAAAAATCATATCATTGTGAATGAGGGGAAGTACCGAGTGGGGACCCAAAGCCCATCTGTAGGCAACTGGACATCCCCTTAAAGAAGGGTCAGAGGGAGGAGATTAGCCAATCAGGGTGCAGTGTAGCAACAATGAAACATGCAACTTTCCTCTATTTCCTAAATGCTTCTTCCCTCCCACTATTATGATCCCAATTCTACCTTACAAATCTGGCTAGACCACAGGATGTACATTGGTACAGATAGGAACTGGAAACATAGGGAATCCAAGGAGGATGATCCCTTCAGGACCAGTGGTGAAAGTGGCAATACTGGGAGGGTAAAGGGAGGGTGGGGTAGAGAGGGAGAACTAATCACAAGGATCTACATATAACCTCCTCCCTGGGGGACGGAAAAGAGAAAAGTGGGTGAAAGGAGATTTCGTACAGTGTAAGATATGACAAAATAATAATTTATAAATTATCAAGGGTTCATGAGGGAGGGGAGAGCAGGGAGGGAAGGGGATAAATGAGGAGCGGATGCCAGGGACTTATGTGGAGAGCAAATGATTTGAGAATGATGCGGGTTCAAATACACTTTATACAATTGATGTATATATGGATTATGATAAGAGTTGTATGGGCCCTTAATAAAATGATTTAAAAAAAGACATATTCTTCAACTGATCAACTCATTATAACTAAAATGTCATGAGATTAGCCATCATAAAAAATGTTATCCAATTCTTATTGGTAAGAATTCTTCTTTAACCTAGAAGGTAAATGCATGAGTATAAAATTGTGCCTTTTTTTCTAGTGATTAATGCTAACAGCCATTGCTATTTATCCAATTTGCATTATCCTATTTCCTTTTGAAGAAATTAAAATTTAGCTGTATATCATGTCATTTCCTCCTTAAAGTCCTTGGGTGGGACAAGTAGTTCTTATTGTGTGACCAGCATAAAATTTGGCAACGCCTCTAAAGACAGGGCTAGTTATTTGTTTACATAAAAATTATAAATAATAAACTCTGTAGAGCATTTCCACTCTGTAAAACCTCTAGTCAGAATTAATGCAATGATAGAGCTGCTGTAAATCTTAGCTCTAGGTGTAAACCAGCCTGGTTCAAGGTTTCTTAACTATGACTTTACCCTTCTCATTGAGCTTGGTCATTCTTTGTTGTGGAGAGCTGTCCTGGCTTTCTAGAATATTTACAGTATCCTCGTCCTCTAGCCTCAAGATACCAGTTACAATTCTCCCATTGTGACAACCAAAATGTCTTTCAAAGCAAGCTTACTGCCACTAAGCCTTTTCCAACCCACAATTACCCTGCAGGGCAGGACAGAACATTCTCTGGGGGTCCCAGACTGTAAGAGGGTTAGGAGAGCAGACAGCCTCATCTTTCTCCTGCACGGGACCTCGTGGTTTCAAACTGTTGACCTTGTGATTCCTAGCCCAATACGCAACCCATTATCCAGAAGGCTCCTGTATGTCTCTTGATATTTCCAAGTATCATTTAACAGTCAAAAACACCTTGGTTGCTAAACACTTGTCTAAGGAAACTTTTGACTTTGTTCATGACAGCAATTAGTAGCTCAGGAATAAGTCATTAATTAGAAACAAGAAATCTATTTAAAAGATGCAGGGCAAAAGTTTCAATACTTTTTAGATGATGGTATGGACTAGTTTCCTTCTTCTTATGAATATTGTAAGGTGTCTGCAACCAATGCAGCCATTTTTCTATACATTTGTCAATACAGAAAGGAGGATCGCTTTTAAGGGTAGATGGAAAGATCCTGGAATCCTGAAGCCATCACTAAACCAAACTTCTGGAATTTCTCAAAGGATATTGAAGTTATAGCTCTAGAATTGAAGACAATGTGAATGGGAATATTGTTCCTAAATAAAAATATTTTAAATTTTACAATATGAAAATATAAAAATTTACTGTGTTATAGATATTTTATTTAATTTTTCATTCCTGGTTCTTTAAGTTTTTTCTTAAGAATATGCCAAAATTATCTTTTTCTCCTTCTATTTTGTTCAGTATATTTCAGTATTTAAAATACAGATAACCAAGAGAGGCAACATATTTCCACTAAAACTCAAGCTAACTAACTTTAATTTGAAGTTCAAATGAAATTCAACATAAGGCATATCTTAAAATTAATTCTCTTTAAATGGTCTTATGAGAAGCATGCACTTGCTTAAGTTAAGGTTAATTAGGATGCAGTGTGGTACATTGTGGTAGTTACATAATCTGCTGTCAAATTGAGACTATTGAAAGTGAAGGGGTGAAGATTAGCTGTCAATCAGGTTGCAGCTTGATGACCTCATTTGGAGGCACTATGGAGATAAATAGCTCACTTGGGGGGGCAAGACACACAGACTCTCCTTGGGAGAAATTCCTTTTGACAAACCACATGGAGCTCCACAATGAACCATAGTCCTGGAGCTGGAAGAGCCACATGGAGACCCACATCAGCCCTGAGTATTTTTCCTCAAAATTCATTTCTTAAGCTTAGAGATCATGGCACGCTATGATTCCAGTTTCTATAGTAAAGTGCATTGTGATGAATCTGAATTTCAACAATGTTTCGTAGTACTAATCCAGAAAAGTAGATTACAAACTTTGAAATCAGATTAAAAATAGCTGTTGTTGGGGGTGGAGGGAAATTCCAAGCTATTTAAAAAAGCAACAAAACAACAACAAAAAAACCTCTTCTCCACCATAAGCATGTATGTGCTAGTCTGGGTTGACTAGAGAAAAAATTCATTGACACTTATATGTGTATAAGAAAGAGCTTTATATAAAGGAGCAATTGCATAATGTGAAAACATCTCAGTCCAGTTCAGAGCAAGTCCATTAGTCAGATATTACCCCATATGGTAATTCTAGTCCAAACATAGATATATTCACAAATAAAAGCACAAAGAAAGCTGCAAAAGTCTAGTAATTACTTTACTATTAAAGTATTACTTGAGCATCTGCTATGAAGGAAACTCCTTTTCAAGTACCAGGGAGAAACTGCAAATTTTAAATTGTTCTGATATTAAAATGTTGCATTTTCTTCTATATAACCTCCTATACGCCCAGCTTATACCAGTGAATGGCTTGACACCAACAGTTTTTTGACACACAGGCTTCCATGTATTGATATTACTGTTTGTCACTGCCTCTCCTTTTTTTGATAAACAATTTTCTTTCCTATCCAGTGTATATTCTGGGCACTGGCTATAATAATCCCTTCTGGACACCATCGAATCTCTTTCCCCATCTCACATTTTCATAACTGCTTGTGAAACTTATCAAATGAAATCAAATTCCTAGGCTACTCTGTACTTCTGTACTCATGTAGCTCAATGAGGCTAAGTGAACACAACTAAACCACTCAGTGTTCGCTCTTTAATTTCATTATTGTGAGATTTAAGTGGATTCTCAGTATTATCTACTCATGACTTTCCATTTCTATATCCCTTTTACACAGGTTTAATCTCATTTCTTTCAAAAGCCTCCATCACTTTCTCCTCTATTTTGACTTTTCATTTCATATTTACTCAGAGAAGTTAAGCTGAAAATGTCCAAAGGTGCCACCACCGTTTCAGTGTAACAGCATCAGTCCTCCTATCACGCAAAATTGCCTTCTCACATTTGTGAGCCTCTTCCTTCATGACACCTTAATACTTTTATTTGCTAAGGCAGAAATTTCTGAAGTCATATGACAGCTCTCTTGTCAAGAGGTCATGTTGACTTTGCCTTCCAACACATGAGAATCGATTGTCACTTCTCTTTCTAATAACTTGTCATCTCACTATATTAATGAAACCATCTCACATTGTGTCTGCACATGTCTGTCTTTTGTACTCCTTATTGTATTTTAAATATAGAGATCATAAATATGTATACACAAGTCTTCCTTCAATTCAATGAGTTAATTGAATTTCTTTCAAATAAATTCTTTTTATATTCATTGTTTGGCCCTTCATAGGCTTTGAGTAAGTTTATTTTACTTTCAAGAAATTATTTTTCCTGAATATTTTTCTGTTTAGTTGTGTGTTTAATGTATTTTTCTTCTTCATTTCTATTTCCACTACATCAACTCATTGGGAAAAAAATATGGTATGTTCACAACATTAAAGTTTTCATCATCAATTTGTCATTGATCTAATAACATGAATGTTGATTTTTATAGTAATTACTTCCAACATGATGTTGACATTATATGTACATCATAATTTCATCTTAGCATAAATATCACCGGATAAAACAAGTATTTATATTTTACTTACCAAATTTTAACTGAGTAGTTAGCACATGGATATTCTAATCTTGTGCTAGAAGCTGGTATTCAATATATTGGCTTTCAGTAAATTGTTTTTTATCTCAAGAATATTTTTATGAAAACCCGAAACAGTATCATATGTAATTACAGGACAGTACACATTATAAAGTGCTTGTATTTCAAATGAATTAATGAAGTAGAATACAAAGATGAAGTAAATAAAATATCTTTTGAATTCCTCAATAAGAAATCGATAAAAACAATGATATATAAAGAATGAACATTAGTCATTGGTATTGCTGTGCTTAATAGTAATTTATAAGCAAAGGAAGAGAAGAAAAGGCATCGTGACCATGCAACAGACCATGCAACACCCCAGGCAAGTGAGACTGCATTGGCATATTGACAATATATGTAAGAAAATGACCAGGATCAGATTTTAGAGAAAACTCTTCTAGGCCTTAGCTGTTCTAAAGGATCCATACAAAAGCTGGATAATTAAAACTATGTTTTCAGTCTTGTTTCTTATCTAATTGTGTTGTTTTCAAAATAATAGCCTACATTTATTTGTAAATATATTTTAGTTTTCTATTACATGTTGCATTTCAGATTGCTGTTTTAAGTCATTTCTTTCATTCAGAATGAAGCACATAGTCTTTCTCAGAATATTCACTTTTAATGCTTATAATAAGTTGTTTTTACCCCCCTGAATTCAGTTACCAAAAGCTAGCACCTACAGACTACATAAGATGTACACACTATGAAGTGACCCTATGCACAACGGATGAAATACTACCTGGTCCTTCAAATCGGTCTTGTGCTTGCGGTCATTGTTGTAGCCGCAGTGCCAATCCATCTTGTCCAGGGCCTTCTTCTCTCTCAATGCTCCTCTTCGTTATCAAGCGTGGTGCCTTTCTCTAGGGACTGGTATCTCCTGAGAACAAGTCCAACATTTGTAAGACACAGTCTTGCTACCCTTGCTCCTAAGGAGCACACTGGGCATTCTTCTTCTGAGAAGGATTTGTTTATCATTTTGGCAATCCCTGGTACTTTCAATATTCTTTGCCACACCATAATTTCAACACAGACCTTGTTCTTCAGTATTCCTTATTCAGATTCCAACTTTCACAAGTCAATGAGGTAATTAAGAATATCATACCTTGCTTGGATCAAGTGAACTTTAGTCCTAAGAGTAACACTATTACTTTTCAATATTTAAAAAAATATTTAATTAATTATTAATTGGGAGTTCATACATGTATCATATCATTCCATAGTTCAATTATATTAAGCAGTATTGTACAATACTGCCATTTACCTCTTTGCCCTCCAATCAAACTGTAACCAGATTAATCCCACATGTTCACATTGGCTATGTTGGCACAATAAACTTGCCTATCACACATAGAGTTTTAATCCATAGGAAAAGCTGTAATCTTTGATTTTTATCAGTTATTGCTTCAAATTCTCCTTGCTTTCAGCAAGCATGTTGTATCATCTGCATATTGTAGGCTGTTAATAAGCCTTCCTCAAATATGTTTATTAGAGGATATTGTATTATATAATAACTACCACTGCAATAGAAATTGTTGTCAAGTAGATTCTAACTCATTGGAGCCTATAGAACAAGTTAGAACTTTCATTAATGGTTTCCTAGACTACATTTTATTCTGAAGCCAACTGCCTCATCTATTTCCCTTTCAACTGCCAGCCTTTTGGTTGATGAGAAAGGTACCCTACGTTGTCTTCATGCTATGCTAAATATAAATATAATCCTACATATCTAAAAGGTAAAACCATCCTTACTTCATGCTATGCTACATATAAATGTTCTCCCATACATCTAAAAGGTAAAACCATGCTTTCTCCTATAAAATATTTACCTGTAATGGATAATTGTACAAACTAATTTGTTTTTTCTTAAGTATCTCTAGAAACATGAGCTCCAGAAAAATTCAATTCCCTTTATAAAACTGTACACCATGAAAAGAAACTATTAGAATAGTTTCTAATCAAAATAATGAACAATTCTGGGTTCCATTTATGATTATAAGACAAATATTTGATAAATAATTTTTAACTTGAGAATAGGTTTAGAATCTATATAATGAAGAATAGGCGATCATATTATTTTATGTAATATACTTTCATTTTATGATAATTTTTATTTTGCCTTCCACTTGTGTGATCCATTTCAACTTGAATTTATTTATTCCTTTCATCACCCAAGTAATATGATGAAAGCTAAGTGATTCAACTACATCAAATAATATTATGAAAAGTAAAATTAGGATTTACACAGAAAGTAAGTTGCTATTAAGTATATTCAATCCACGGTAACCCCATGTGCTATAGGGCAGAATTGCTACATAGGATTTTATTGGTTATAAACTTGACACAAACAGATCACTGAGCTTCCTTCTTAAGCACTGAAGAGTGGGTTTAAACTACCAGTCTTTAGGTTAGCGTGATGGTTAGATTGTGTGTCAATTTGGCTAGGCAAAGATTCTCAGTTGTTTGGTGCTATAACCCCCCACCTTATGTAATCAGTTTCTTGATGAAATTGCTATGAGAAGCAGTTGTGGGAGAAGTGGTGTGGATGTTAACACCCTTACCTAGGACAGAATCCTAATTAGGTTACATAGGGGATACAATCTATTTCCTATGTAAGTAGACCCTGTGGAAGGCCTGTTGGCCTTTTGCCAACATAGATCCTGAGTCTGGCTCATTGACCTTGAACTTTGGATTTGGGCCAATGAGCTACCATATTTCCAACTGCACCTGGGTGCCAACAGCGGCAGCCTTCCACTTGGCTTTTAGTTGACCTGTAAACCTTGACTTCATTGGATTGTGTCCCATGCCTGACCTTCCTATTTCCTGATTTGTCTGCCCATACAGACAAGCAATTCAGGAGTAGCATTCAGCTTAATGTCTGATCCATGACCTTAAACTGGATTTGACTCACCCAATTCTATATTTTTGCAATCTATTTATATAATTTTTTCTCGTGTGTGTGTGTTTATGCATGTGTGTGTCACTGGTTTTGTTTCTCTAGAGAACCAAGCCTAACACAGCAAGAAATCAAGCACTAGCATTTTTTGTCACCAATGAAACTTAAATTTTTGATAGAACATATGAATACACCACATTTTTCTCTTAAAATTTAAATAGTTGCATATTTTCTTTGAAATATGTATGTTAACATGCCATAATATAGATGTTATTATTCAGAAAATGCATATTGATAGAGTATATGTCACCATGAGAACTTAGAGTTTCGACAAAAAATATAGAAAAAATAATTATTTGCTGATCTAATTTTGTGGATTTAAAAAATCAAAGATTATCTAAAGTAAAACTAGTAGTAACAAACTCGCTGTCTTGGTGTTAATTCCAGTTTCTGGTGACTTCATAGAAAAAGGCAGGTCTGCCTCTGTGAATTTCCAAAACTTCAACTCTTCTGGAAGTAGAAATCCCCATCCTTCTCCCATAGAATAAATAGCTGGTGATTTCCAACTGTGGGTCTGACAGGAAATCACCAAATGCATAACCACTATGTCCCCAGGGCTCCAGCCAAAAGTTCAAAGATTTGCAAATTTGATCTAATAGATATATAATGTTACAAGTATTTCTATATAATATCTGCATTTCTAATGAATTTTTTGCTCATTGTGGCTAAAGCACGATTTTATCCCCCCCCCATTTCATCTTAAGGAAGAATTGTCACAGCAAGTAATTCTATGTATATTAGCTTACTGCAGCCAGATGATTGGCCATAAGAACCCCCCATTGGCTCTTTGGAAAATGGGCTTATCAGTCTTCATCTGAAACATCAGGATCACGAAAGTCCTACTCAGCTGTGCTACTTGACACACATAGAATCACCATGATTCTGAACCAACTTGACAGCAACTGACAGAAAAGATGTAAAACAATGCTTTGTTTTTGAAGTTCTATCAGCTCATAATTTTGTCACACATCATGAATGCCAAGCATTTTGAAGAGATTTTTTAGTACAACCTATGTATATTGATACCATGTCCATTCTAATATTAATTATCCAGAGGAGGCTGCAATTAATGTATTCTGAGTACAAATCATATTCAAAACTTGGAATGCCACTAGAGTGGTGAAAAATAGCAAGGAGGAATGAAAAACACTGTAGCATCCTAAATACGATAACTTAAAATAATTATTTCATTAGCAAGTTAATTGATTAATACAGTTTAAAAGAACAGCAAACATTTAATATTAGAAAATAAATATATTTGGAAACATACATTTTAAAACCATACAGAGTGCAATTTTAATTACATTTATAAACAAAGCAAGACATTTTTACTAAAACTGAGTTTTAGGCAAATATACCTGCATAATTACCATTCTTTGTTCTTATTCCGTTTACCAAAATAACAGTTTATGCCTAAATTTAAAGGAATATTAATTTTAAAGTCCAATGGTATAATGCCAAACTGACAAGAAACAGAGGACATAACCAGACACCCCACAACACATTGCATTTAGGAGAGCCACAGAAACAGGAGGATATGCTTGTGACCATTAGCTCCTGCTGTAACTTAAGAGGCACTCTCGAGTTCATGCCCCTCAAAGGGACTCTGCGTAAACAGAAAGAAACACTGCCTAGTCTTGTGCCATCTTAATGTTCATTATTGTACTTGAAGCCATTGCTACATCCACTGTGACAGTCTGTTTCATGAAGGGTCATCCTTGTACACTGACCCTCGGCTTTATCAAGCATGATGTCTTCTTTCAGGGACAGGTCTCTTCTGATAATGAGGTTTTGAGATTCAAAGTCTCACCATCCTCACTGTCATCGATCACTGCTGCTGTACTTTTTAATTATCCATTAAACTAAAAAACTGACAGTAATTGAGTTGATTGTGAACCCTATTGACATAGTCGTTATGGATTGGGCTACTAATCACAAGGTGTGCAGTTTGAAACCACCAGTCCTGGGAAAGATGAGGCTTTCTAGACCCTGTAAACAATACGTCTCAAATTCCCAGAAGGGCAACTCTACACTCTCCTACAGCATCACTATGACATTTAGCCATTTGAAAGATACAAATCAAACAATTAGATATCACCTCCCCCGCAAAACCACAGATACAACAAATAGTGACAAGGATGTGGAAAGACTGGCAGGAGGGACTGTAAAATGGAGCGGTCTCTATGGGAAACAATATGGTGCTTCCTTACAACCTTATCATTAGACATAGGGTATAATCCAGCAACCCTATGAATGGGAAGATAACAGAAATACATGCAATGGTAACAATAGATACATTCATTACTATTCTCATGGTATAATTATTGGGGATAGTAAAATAATCTAAATGTCCTTCAGTGGATGAATGGATAAACAATGATACATTCATACAATGAAATGCTACACAATGTTAGAGACTAGTGATGAACACACAAAGCACCTCATAACATGGATGAATCTTCAGGACATTATACAAAGTGAAATGAGTCAATCAAAGAAGGACAACTATTAACTAAGACCATGATTATAAAAGGTCAAAAAATGGTTTACACACAGAAAGAAAAATTCTTAAAGGTTATCTAAGATGGGAGGGGAATGGGAATACATCACTAAAGGGAAGACATACATATGTGAAGTGAAAGCAATATACAATATATAAAAAAGGCAGTAACAGCACAAAAGAATATCGAACTTGTTAAGGATTTGGTCTGACTGGGATCCACAAGCAAGGCAGAAGCTAAGGGATCAAATCGTGCATTACATTGGGCACATCTGCTGCACAAGACCTATTCAAAGTGTTGAAAAGCAAGGATATTTCTTTGGAGAATAAGTTGTGCCTAACCCAAGTGATGATATTTTCAATCATCTCATATGCATGTGAAAATTTTACATTGAATAAGGAAGTCAGAAGAAGTACTGATGCATTTGAATTATGGTGTTGGCAAAGAAGATTGAATCAATGCTTTGAATTAAGATGCTGGCAAAAACAACCCAAAACATTGAAGCAAATCTGTCTTGAAGAAGTAGAAGAATGCACCTTGGAGGCAAGAATGGCGCGACTTTGTCTTACATACTTTGGGCACGTTGTCAGGAGGGATTAGTCCCTGGAGAAGAGCATCATGTTTGGTAAAGCAGGGAGCAAGGAAAAGAGGAAAGCCCTTGACAAGTTGGGTTGACACAGTGGCTGCAACAATGGACTTAAGCATATTCCATATACATATTTATAATTGTGGTAAATATACCCATGGATACAGTAGGGTTTATAAGCAGAAATGTTATAAAACCCTATTAGCCATTACCAAATATCTTGAGGGACAGACTCTCTGGGGCTTGGGACTTGGGATCAGAGTTTCAAAGTAAATTTGTATAATATAGTCTAAAAGGCAATGCTCTATATCTGATTGTGCCGAGTCTTGGGTATAGTTTTAAAGGCCTGCCAACAGTCATCTTAATTACAATTAATGGTCTGTCCCTGCCTGAAGCAATTAAGACTATGTTACTCTGGGTACATTAGAGAAACAAATCCACAGGAACACATATGTATAAGGGAGAATTTTATATAAAGGGTAAGTACAGATCAAGAAAACACCCCAACCCAGTGCTGCCCAAGCCCACAAGTCCAACATTAACCCATATGTCCAACACCAATCCACAAAGTCCTCCTCCATCTCACAAAACACATGTAGTGATAAGGAGGAAAGCCGACTCAGCGAACATGTAAGCATTTCAGTGCTGGCAGGGGCCTCCACACGGCTGCTCCAGCACCCAGGGCTGCATCGGGGTAGGTCCATGTAGCTTCTCCTCAGGGATGTCTTGCAGGAAGTGAGCCTTGCCAGCCAAAGTAGGGAACGGGCTAAGACAGCTGCACCCTGGTCCGACCATCAGAAAGCAAGAGACCGGAAAATTAGAACTGCAAGGTTCACCGAGCCATTTATGTCTCTGCCCTTCAATTAACCCCACATGTGTTTGTCAGTCAGGTTGACACAATAAACATTAACTATCTCAAGATGAAGAAAATCAAAGATGCACAGAAATAATTGGTGCAAAATACCCAGGGACGATTCACCTATTCTTCATTGTTCTAAAACCAAAAGAGCTTCATGGTGTCAGGCTATGCACTGCTAACTTGCTTGAAAGTTATCACGTTGGTCCTCAACAGAGTGGGATAAAAATAAGGAACAAAATTCAAAATCACAATGATAAATGATTACCTTAATGATTCTTCTGTCTTGGAACTGAAAGTTGTCCTGTGGCTCAACCTTTAGTCCAAGAGCAGACAGTCAAAGAGTAACGCCTTTTATAACCTTCGATTGTATGTTTTTTTTTAAAGGAAGCCTTTGATCAGGAACAAAGCTCAGAATGCGGGAATGGATTACAAAGAACAGAGTGGAAATGGTCAGCCCCGGGGTGAAGTGGGGAGGGCAGAGACGTCATGAAGTCAGTGGAGTGCGCATTACTGAACAAAACCAGTATCTGTACCTTTTTACCCAAATCACAATAAAATGCTTCAAAAAAGAGAAAATCGAAAAAAAGAGAAAGCTTCCTTAAATTCTAATAAAATAAGACAAAGTCAAATAACTACCTTCATTTTATATTAAAAACTCTCTGATAGATGTCCCAATGCATTACTAAATTTGTCTAAATTCAGATTTAGTAAAATGATGCTTAGTGTTTTAATTGTGTTAAATATCTTTTCTACCACCCATTTATTTCTTTGAAACCTTTAATGAATTCAGTGAGGAGTAGGAGTGAAATCTTACTGACGGGGATACCTTTGTAACTTCAGACCTGACCCTCTCCTCAGACGCCATTGAAAGGGTAAAATCAATGCCTCCACCTTTATCTGTACCAGTCTCAGAGTAGGCATGTCAAAACCTCTTGAAAATGATAGGTGAGAATACCCCAACACTGTTTTAACAAAGCAGATGTGAAAATATCAGGCTACCAATTAATTCTAGGAGAAAATAATACACTAAGCTGGCCAATTGTGTGGAAATGATTCTTATGTCTCTACTACCTTGATTCATGCATATGAACTCTTGTTAATATTTAGGTTTATCTTTAATGGAATAAATATAAGCATGACTAAATTGCATGATTTCAGAAATAAAATATAATTAAGAACAAATAATGAAAACTGAAAGCAATTCATATGTTTCCTATTTCATAAATTGGTTACATCTTTATTTGAATGCTAACAACTTTAGTTACCATGTTTTATAATAATATTTTACATAATCCAGAATTAACATTTACAATATTCTTTATTTTTATAATAACTATTTGCGTTTCTAAAAGAGACCAAGAAGTACTTAAAATATTTTGTGCCATTGATTAATTACACCTATTTTAATTAGAAAATCATAATTAAGAAATTAACATTAGATCATAAAATGACCCCTACTGTTAATGAGGAAGATTTTACTATGTGCATAATTAATCTTTATTGTTAACCCAGGCTTAGTGTCTGAACTGTAAAATAATTAATGACAAAGGTATACTGGGCTCTTTATTTTTTTATGTGGACTTTTAAATAGTATTGACTTTTTTGCAGGGGATATTAGAAGTAATTTTCAACTAAATTATCTTACAAGAATTATAAATAATCAAATTATTCCTAGAGAAAACATTTACTCTGAAATTTTGTAACAATACATAGAGAGAAAATACTTTGTCTTGTCAGCAAATTTTTTAAAAGAATTAACCACAACTGGAGAGGTCTAAGAAGGTATGAGGTTAAAACCAAGTCTATATTTTGTTGTAAAATAAATAAATATGCATTTTTCTAAATAGAATTATATGTGTGGCAACTCGGAATGTATATATCTTGAGTGCACAGAAAACTTAAGAAATATTATTTTATATATAGTTTATTTGCCATTATCCTATCATACAAAAAAGTTAGTAAATTTTTACATGAACTCATAATTCTTTTATTAATTTGAAATATAAACAATATATAGAGGATCCCATTGAAAATAGGGAAATAATTTCTCAAAGCAATTTTTAAAATATAAATATGGATATGTATATACTCAGAATGAAATGTCAAAATAAAACATATGTTTAACATATTCTCTATACTTTTATACTTTCAATACTTTTATTAAGAAATGGTATGTAAAATATACAATTCTAATGGAGTTAATTCATTAAAACAAACGAGGAAGGCAGTTTTAAATGTCTTTGTGCTGGTTCATATTTCCATTTATTAATCAAACACCTATTAGTAGCCACTATGTTCAAGCAACTGCAAATTGATTAAGATCTGATGAGATTACCACTATCGTTTTATGGAGACTAGTAGTCTCTGGTTTTTTTATTTTAATATTTCTATTAAAAACAGAATGCTAAATTTCTCATGGCAGAATTATTCCATGCACCACGCATTCTCAAACTATCCTTAGATTTTACTTTCCTGGTTTTCTGCGTCTGGACATTTTCTTTAAAAGTTTTAAAAGGAAAGAGACAATGCAATTCTTTGGGCAAGTGATTTTCATGTCTTTTCTCAACTTTGTGTCTCTAGTGAAGCTATATTGTGTGTTACAACCTTATTAGTATTTATTGTTAAGGATCATGAATTTTACAGATATTAACATGTCCATTTCTTAAAAATAATCCTTTTTTGTTGTAATGGCAAAATTTGTTTGTAAGCTTCTATATTTGCTGTTTGTTCATGAATTTTATTAATGACTTTACCTGTCTCATTTCATTCTAGGATTGCTGAGCCTAGTGTGTTTTAGTTACTGTCCTATATTTCACGGTGTTTGGTTACTCATTGTTCAATAAGTACATGCGTGCCTACTACTAGCTCTCGTTTACTGACTGACTAACAAGCAGAGACTAATTATTTCCTTCAGTGGGTCCTAAAATTAAAATGCATGCTGAATAACAGGGAGACTTAACATGATTATACAGTTCCTAAAATATCAGAGGGAATTTTTTTTCCCAAAAAACATTTTATTGGGAGTTAATACAGATATCATATCATTGTTCAATCACATCAAACAATTGTATGATTGCTACCTCAATCAGTTTCAAACATTCTTTTTGTTCCCAAACTCCTTGACATCAGTTCCCTTTTACCCCTATGCCCACTCAGAGAGAGAGAGAGAGAGAGAGAGAGAGAGAGAGAGAGAGAGAGGACTCACATACAATGGGAGGCTTTTTAGGATTCTATCAATGTCTGTTTCTTGATCTGAGTTTTGGTGACCTGGTCATTTACTATCTAATACTTAATTGACCTATACAAGTGTGTTTTACATACTGTCTCCTATGTATTTTTTGTTGCACAATTTTTTAAAATGAGAAGGCAAATCACAGCTTGAGAGAAAAACCTTAACAAAAATTGTAGTGAAAAAAAAAAAGACTAAAAACCTGTGGGGTTTTAATGCTTTGTCCACCGGGATTGCTAAGAAATGCCCCTGCACATGACGGCTAGATGACTTTATTGTCATTGCTCCTCATGGTGACCCCGTGTTTGAAGTATGGAACCACTTCATTGGGTTTCAAGCTTTGCGATCTTCTGGATACTCCTCATCGGAACCGTCTTTCAAAGAACGTCTAGGTAGCTTCCAACCATCAACTGTTGGGACAGTAGTTGAGTGCTTACCCTGTACTCCACGAGGATCCCAGATCCTGTTAGTGCAGCAACCATGTGGATGTTCTGAGACAACCCCTCAGCCGTCGGGTTAGCCCAAGCCTAGTAGATGGCTTGGCATCCAGTCCGCACTCAATATGTGTTGAATGACTAATTGAAAACAATCACCCAACAGATCCTCAGCCTTGTGCTGAAAATTTAATCCCTATAAACACCCTATAATGTGGGTATTATTATCCTCATATCAATGATGAGGAAACTGAGGCTCAAATGTCTAAAACTGCCCAGCTAGCTAACAGTGGGGCAAGGTTTCCTGCCACAATATGACCATATCATCATGCTCTCATTATTCTGCTTGGGTGAGAAGTGTGATTTAACAAAATGCATCTTGAACAAAGTATATGAATGGATACAAAAAATACCAAATTTTATTTCAAAGCTGCGTATTTAAATTTTTTAACAAAACAACCTTATTACCTTCAAAGTAATCTCCATTACACTTAATACATTTATTGAATCTGGGATTCCATCTTGGAAACATTTTTTCAAACTCATCTGTTTGGATGGCTGATAGCAACTCCTTGATTTTTTTCTTCACCTTTTCTATGTCATCACATTGCTGTCTTTCCATGCTTTCTGCATTCCCAGAAACAAAAAGAAGTCACACAGAGCAAGGATGGGTGAATAAGGGCAAGAGAGGCTTGCTGGGTTTTTTGCCAAGCAAGGATGCACTGAGATGCTGGATGAGCAGGTGCATTGTCATGGTGACAAAACCAGTCCCCCTTCTGCCACAAATCTTGCCCTTATTATCACACACTATTACTGAATTCTTTCAGAATCTCTAAATAAAAATCTTGATTAGCAGGCTAACCTGGTGGAACAACTCAAATGCACTATGGGTTGATATGATTCATCCATTTGGGAAGTTGACAGAGGCCCAGAAAGAGACTTTTCTTCAATTGACATTTCACCTTTTTTCAAATGAGTAAACTACTCACACACATGCATTTTTCTGCTTTCCTGGTAAAATGTATTCAACAACACAACAGTTTCTGTGACATTTTTCCTGAGTAGGAATCAAATTTTGACTACTGCATGGTGCTCTCTTAAATTGGCCATCACAAAAAACAAGGTTCCAGTGACGCTGCTTTTATGAAAAAAATAACTGTGACCAGAGAGAACCTTCCCAGGAGATGCCACTGGGTGGTCAATGCTCACTCAGTGGGAAGAATGTGTACTATGAATGCTTCTGTCCATCCAGGGCAAGTCCAGATTTTGAAGGGTACCCCTCATATGTCAGGAGACCCAGGCTTTTCTCTTGTGTCTACGGCTCACTTTATGCATGACCTTAAACACATCACAGACCTTTTATGTGTTTCCATTGTTTCAATGGTGAGGAGAGGTAGGTGCTATAGGCTTTATAATAATTCTTTGTGATGAGACCTACAGAAACGCAGACAGAGCAAAGAGGCCACTGTGGTGAACCTAGACTCCTCCCCAGTGACCTCGAGGCTTTATCTCCCCTAATTGTTGTCCCGGCAGTGCCAACAAAGTCTGGAACACACAAACATGCATACACACACACACACACACACACACACACACACACAAAAGTGTATCTAATGTAAATGGCTTCTGTGTGCCATGCACCCTTCTCCTAATTTCCTATCAATCAACAAAAGAGCAAGCCATCTTGCTTCCTGATGATTAAATTTTAAAAGTAGGAGTTAGATAATAGATATTAAGTTTATAATAAATAAAGTATACAGGATATCCTAAGTTAATGAATATGTAGAACAAGGAATATAAAGCAGTCGTATGTAGGGTTAATCAGAACACCTTTGAAAGAAAGTTACAATGCAATAAAATATAAAAATCAGATATATTAAGTAGACTTATGCACACTGTATGTATCAATGTGAAATTGTTTCTTTTTGCTGCCTTTTTGTAGCAAGCTGACTTCGTCTTCATTCTTTTTGTATGCATACAGAACATTGTTTTCCCCATTGAAGCTCTTTAATTAGGTTGCACACACTGTCGAGGGTATGGATGCAGCCATTCTCAGCTCCTAGTTCTTATTCTTTCACACCTTCTTCTCTCCTTGGACAAGTTCACGGAAACTTAAAAGTCATGAAAAAAGAAATTCACCTGCTTTCTGAGTGGATGGCTACTAGCAATTTTCTTTCTTCTCCATTTCTTTCTAGCGGACCATTTCTCCATCCTTTGGTGTTTTCTCAGCGCTGTTTTCCGTGAGCTCTTGAGTCACTTCCCGCTCATGGTAAATACACATATTTCAGAGTAAAACTGCTCCTTAAGGCTTTGTTGACTATAATCTTTATGGAAGATTATATGGAAGACTCTACCTGGGTCTTTTCTTCTAGGGTGGGTCTGGGTGAGTTCAATGGGCATATATGTATATATATTCCCCACCTACCTGGGATAGGTGAGGAACATCCCTCTAATATACCTCCTCTCCTTGTTGAACAAATAGGTTCAAAATTCTAAAGTTATATTCCTACTGAAAAAGTCTATGATATGCTGCAGAATCAAATTAAAACAAACATTTTGGTGAAATGAGGCAATTTTAGACAATTTTGTCATACTGATTTTACCTTACTAGTGATTTGAAATCCAGTAAATAAAGTATCATTTCATATTTTTGTGAGATAAAATGAATAACATTTTAATGGAATTTTATTTGTAAAGTGCAAATAAAACACTTTTTAAATATCATCTTAGTTATTTACTTATCTTCCTGTCATCTAACTCTGTGCCAGAAATTGCAAACTAATAATATGCATTTGGTGTATATGATACATAGGACATAGAAAAGTTACTTTGAAACCATTTATTTAAGATGTTGTTTATGCTAGTGACTTTTAATGATCATTTGATATGTGGGTAAGTAAAAGAAATCATTGCTACAAAATCACTTGCTCTGGTTTTTGTTAGGCGCCCTCTATTCCACTTCAACTAATAGTGACTCTATTTACAGAGAATGAAAGGCTACACGGTCAGAAGCCAGTCTCAAAAGTGTTGCTACAGGTGAACCCATCTGGCAGTCACTGGGTCAGTCCAGTAGGTTTAGGAAATTCCTCTTTGTTGCTCACCCTCCCCTTTATCAAACATGGCGTCCTTCTGTAGGGACTGGCCACTTGTTATAAAGTGTCCAAAGTAATGAATATGAAGTCTCACCAGCTTCTTTTCCAAGAACCAACTGACTGTCCTTCTGAGTTATTCTTGCAATCTATGGTATGTGTAAATATCCTGCACCAATATCATAATGAAAATGTATGGTTTCTTCTCTGGCCATATTCATGATTCAACATTCGCATGCACATTTAAAATACAGGAGTCACACCTTTGCCCTCAAAGGGACATCGTTTGTCTTGAAAACTTTCCACAGATCTTTTGTGGCTGACTTTTCCATGCAGGCATCGTTTGATTTCTTCCCAGCTACTTCCATGAGCACTGGTTGTGAATCTGGGTTCACGTGAACAATTTAAACAACTTTCAAGTTTTCTGCGTTTGTCGTGATTTCGCCCATTGGTCCAGTTGTGACAATAGTTGTTTTTGTTATGTTGAAGTGAAGTTCATGCTGGAAATTAGAGTCTTTGTCATAAGGGTTTTAAGTTTTAGGTGCTTCCAGCAATCAGTTCATCATGTACACATCTTAGCCTTCCTCAAATCCTATCATTTATCCATCATTTATTCCAGCTTCCCCTGCAATTTGATCAGCACACAGATTAAGTATGGTGAAAAGATAAAGCCCGTCTCCACAGTGCCCTGTTTTAAATCATTGAGCACCCTGTGTTCCCGCTGAAATACCATCTCTTGGTTTAATGCATATTCTACAAAAAGACAATTAAATGGCCGGAACTCTCATTCATTGAAATATTATCCAGAATTTGTTTGGATTTACACACTGAAATGGTTTTACATAGCCAACCAAACACCATGAAACATTTTTCTGTTATTCTCTGTTTTCAGCAAATAATCTCTCTGACAGCATTTTTTTTCACTGCCACTGAGTCATTACTAACTCATAGTGACCCTCTGTGGGTTTCTGAGCCTGTAATTGTTTACAGGAGTAGAAATCCCAGTCTTTCTCTCGGGTGGCTGCTGGTAATTTCGGCCTGCAGACCATGCGAGCACAGCCTGATGCAGCCACTGCCAAACCGGGGCTTCCCCACGTCGGCAATGGGACCCCTCACTTCATTTCTTCTTCCAAATCAAAGTTGAATTTCTGGGAGCTTCATGTGGATGAACTGTTACAACAATTTTGAATTATCCTTAGCAACATTTTACTTGAGTCTGAAATTAATGATAATTTTAAGTGATTTCCACTGGCCAAGTAACTCTCTTCAAAATTATTGAACATTGATTATTGAGCATGCTGACAGTCACATCAGTTCATTGAAGCATTTTCATTGTTATTCCATCAATTTCTGGAGCTTTGCATTTTGCCCATGCCCATAGTGCAATGTGGCCTTCTTTCTTTATTATCACCTGTTCTTCCTAATATACTATCTCCTGAAATGGTTCAACGCCTTCCTTTTTAATTTGTTTACTTTGTTTATGGCGTAGTGGCTGTGCATGCCTTCCATCTGCTATTTTGTGCACAGAAATCTTCTGTACTGAAATACAAGTCTCTGGATTTTTTCTCTAGTTCCTCTAACTTGAGATATTTCTAGCATGATCTGTCCTTTTGCTTTCCTGACTCCAGGTCTTTGTATATTCCATTATAATAATTGACTTTATCTGGTTGTCCTGTCCTTTGAATTTTTTGTTGTTGTTTATCTCTATTCATCATTTCTTCTTTTTAATCCAGTATTCTGCTTTCAAGATCAAGGTTCAGAGTTTCTTCTGATATTCAGCATTTCCTTTTCTTCAATTTGCTGTCTTTACATATGATGTTATTAATAACATCACAGAACATGTCTGGTCTTCATTCATTAGTGTTAATGAACCAAATCTGTGCTTATTAAGGTCCCTAAATAGCGCAGATTGCACTCAAGGTCGAGTTTTGGCTTTGGTATACTTGGTTTGATTTTCTTTAACTTTAGCCTGACCTTGTTCAGGAGTCAGTCACTGGCTTTCTTTAGTCTGATGAGACTGCCTCTCCATCTTTGCTTGCCAGAGATATAGTCAGCTTGATTCATGACCCTTATATCTGAGGAGGTCCTCAAATATAGCTGCTGTTTATGTTACTGAAAAAAGAATTTGCAATGAATTAGCGATTTTTGCAAAATTCTATCATGTGATCTCCAGCATTGTTTCTGTAATCAAAGCTGTATTTTCCAATTATTGAGCTTTCTTCTTTGCTTCCAACTTTCACTTTTCAATCCCCAGGAATTATCCATGTATCTTGATTGCATGTGTGATTACTGTCAGGCTGAAAAAGTGGTAGGATTCTTCAATTATTTCATTATTGACTCTAGTGGTTTTGCATTTTAAATAATCATCATATTAACTCTTCCACAATCATCATATTAACTCTTCCACATATTAACTCTTCCACACAGTGGTTTTGCATTTTAAATAATCATCATATTAACTCTTCCACATAGTTACTATACATATTAACTTTATAGATATTATTCTATTACAGCATTACAATTCAGGGTCAGTAGTGAAATGTTATTTTTGATGATAAATATGATATTCCTTTGGAATTTGTCATTTTCTGCAATAATTTACGTAATTATCTGATTCTAAAACTGCCCAAACCAATCCCTTACAGCTGACTAATGCCTACAATATCGGTCCTCATAACTCATCTCCTTTTTGAGGGCTTACAAATGCACTGGATTCATAGTTCATAATTTCCCGGCTCCCGTGATTAATGGGAGCTTGCAGTTATTTCTTCTCAGCAAATGAAGGTCCTGCAAGCTGTCAACCATCTCATAATTAAAGTTGATTATACATGGAGTAGGCCTTCCCCCTTCCTATTCCAAGTGCTCTGGTGGTGTCGTGGTTTTGCACTGGGCTGCGACCTGCAATGTTAGCACCACCTGTTCAGTGGGAGAAAGACTGTTCTCAGCTCCTGTAAAGCTTTACAGTTCCCGAATCCCCAAGGGCAGTTCTACCTTGTCCTGTAGTGTCATGATGAGTTAGCACCGAATCCATGGCAGTGAGTTTTGGGTTTGGTCCAACCTGAGAATTTTATCTTCAGCACTGTCTGACAATATTCCACTGCTATGCGTAAAGATTTCTGTGAGAATCCTTTTTTTCAATTTGGTGGGATTGGGGGGGGGGGGGCACATCCTTTCATAAGAGGTCTGCATCTTTTTTCTTTAAAGCCTATCTTACTCTGTAATCTACACTGAAACATGTCACCAGTGAGTGGCCCAGGCACTGGCGTGTCAGGGAAAATAATGGTGGCATCATTGTCAGAATCCCAGCAACACCTAAGATACAATACAATGAAGTGATGCACAAGTATCCAAATGTGAAGCTAGTGTTTCTCAACATGGTCTCCACCCAGACACTTCTGTAGTTCATGCTTCCCTCTCCCTAGCTCTTTCCTCAACAAATGCTTCCTCTTCAATTTACTTGACAAAAGAATGTCATTTTTGTTATATCCTTAGGGGATTCAAATACTATTCCTTTTAATCATTTCAGTTTTTAGAATAAAATCATTACAAATGTGGCTAGGGTAAATTCTGCAAACCTAATTCTCTTAGGATTGCTCCTGCTACCCTCAAGAATGAGCAAATACATTGATGGAAAATTAATCCTTGGCACAATTTTTCTAGTGTTCTTCTATCTTTTTTTTTTTTTTTCACAAGAGAAAAGCTTGTAGTTAGTTCAGGGATCATTTGCTGGCCCTTAGGAGCGTTTTCCAGTCCAGTCTGTTGGGGCACCACGCCCTGGCCCCAAAGTCCACTTTCAGCATTCCCTGGGGACCTTGCCACTCCATTCCCTTGCTGTTCCGCTGCACTCCCCCAGTGATTTGCCTCGGTGTGGTGGGATCAGGTCAGGTGCAATTCCCACACTGTGTCTCTGGTGCTGTCACCTGTATCGCCCTTAGTCACTGAGGGGCATCATGTCTCATAGTAGGGCCAGCCATGTTGTTCTCTCTGTGGACTGGTTGCTCTACTCAGGAACATCATCATCACGGCCTGGCTGTGCTCCACTCTCTCCTCCTGCCCCTTCATCTGCTCCCGTGTGCTCTGATCAAATATGTCCATCTCCCATAGCTGCAGAGTCAATCTTACAATTAAAATTATCATATACAATTTTTCTTTGAATTGTGATTAATAATGGCTTAGATTTAGTTTAAAAACACAAAATAAAACAAAAACCCTAGGCATTTATTGAATTGATGCTAACTTCTTTGTTTGTTCCCAATACATTATTACTGGGTGGCTCACTCTTTGAAACACCGTGGAAAGTACATTTCTCTGTTTAAGAAATGTTCCACAGTAAAAACCAAAGCTACTGTCATCTAGCTAATGAGTCATCTTGTCCTTGCAGAATATCACAGAATTGTTTCAACAGGTTTACAATGTTGAAGCATCCTGCCACATCTTTCTCTATTGGAAGGGCTGGTGGGTTCAAACCACCAGCTTTTGGTTTGTAACTTGGTGCTCAGCCACTCCACCGCCAGGACTCCAGTGAGTCAACCACCCCGCACTGTTGCTGTCCCCTCATAGCAACCCCAGAGGAGGGACACAGCTGCCCCTGTGCATTTCCCAGACGTGATCTGTTCACAGGAGTAGAGAACCTGGGTAAATGGTTATTAATTAAGGAAATTGCATTATATATTATGATAAACTGTGGGAAAGTTGTTTTAAAAATGTTTTCATCCATCAAAGCTCAAAACTCATTGTACTAATATATTTTCTGAACCACACGGCTTTGTTCAGAATTGAATGTTTCCAATTACAGGATAGTTAAAAAATCAATAGTTATTTTTGACAATTTTCTTGTGACAACACTCAAGACTACAGGAATCTTTATGTAAAAGATAATTATAATCTTAGGTTAATAAAAATATATACCCATTATAAATTAAACCTTCTCCCAATCTATTGTATATATGTTTTCATTTGTAAGTTCTCCCATAAAGTGTATAAAAAGTAAACTTGGAGAAAATAAAATGTCCATGTTACTAGAATTCTACAAGAACAAAAAATATTTATTCCCCACAAAGTCAATGATTTTTTTATGTTTAAAAGTTAAAAACAACAACAACAACAAAAAACACAGGAAACTTGCAAGGAAAAATCTTTAGTTTCATCCATCAGTAACAACTGATATCAAATTGCATTTTAAATTTTCTGAAAATTCACAAATCTATCTCCAATTGCTGATATATTTCTGACTCCTAGTTCTGTAATTTTTCTAGCTTTTGGTTTTTACTTTTCTTATAGATTAAAATACAACAGGATTAAAACTTTTACACATGCTCAGTTTTCATATGTCTTGTCACTAGTTCAAATGCACTTTCATTTTAACATAAAGTTTATGTTGAGGAAAATCAAGACAAATAGTTTTAAATAATTTTAGATTTCAGTGAGCATTCTATTATGATTTTCCGGTTATTTAAGTATCTATAAATTAGTGGCATGAGGGATAGCCCTTTCTTCTCAGATTTTGTATGTTTTAAATTTTTTGATGCTATAGGATACTAAAATAGAAATACATGCAAAGGAGCTATAAAAGTTATGACAAATGGAATTAAATAATAATTATTTTTTCCTACAAAACACTTGAAGGCCCCTCATGTCTTATAAGAACTATATACGCAAACAAGCAGAAAAATAATGATCCCCTATTGAGAGAGATTATAATTTATTGTTAAAACCATACTATACCTTCCAATTTATTTTCATTTTTAAGGTCCGTAGCATACATCCATGATCTAGCCAGTATCATTTTGTGTATGTATTCATCCATTTTGATAGCTATTTCAGTCAGCTATAACAAACTCTCAGTTTCCACAGTTTTGATACACCTGGCATATTAGTAAGTGTTGAACTTTCTTAGGAAAATATCTGTGGATAGGCAAAATTTTTGTGGTAATGTGGTAACGAGAAATTTCTTCATATGCATCTGTGCATGTGTGTGTCTGAATGTGTATCTTCTATCAAATTATTGGGTGAGAGCTCACAGATAGGATGGTTGAAACACGACTAGAAGGTATTGGTCAGTTTCTGTTGCCACTCCTCTAGCTATAAAAATAAGCAATTTCAAAGCAGGAATGGGATGAAATCCTACTCCCATCAAGGGATTGGAGTAATGTTGAGAAGGTTGTCTCAAGTTGGCAGAGACTGAGGCCAGAGATATCAGAAACTAAAACACAGAGATCATGGGATGGGGAAAGCAATCCAAGCTGAGGTAATGAGATCATGAGATAGAACAGAAGAATAACATAGAGATTCTGAGACTGTCGGAGAGACAGAGCAGAAGCCTGCTTCCTGTCTCATCGATGCACAGGTCAAGTTACCGTGTGTTGAGAGGCTCAGACCAGCGGGACTTGGATGATGGCTGAGGAAGGACTTTCTGATGACCAATGACTGCATCCTTAATATTTTCTGATTTTTACTGTGGTACCTTGTTATCTTCTTTAATAAACCACCTCAATCATGTGTATTATCTGAGTTTTGTGTGGTCTTCACAATGATTTAGCAATTGCAACCCACACAAAATTTGGGTGTTGTGGAATGAACAGCTCTTGTAGGACAGGGAAAATGAAGGGTGGAGGGTGGAGGTAATAGCTTTGTCAGCTAGTTCAACACTGACAACTGTCATGGTGGCACCAATACTATGGAAACTGGGAATTTGTTATAGCTGACTAAAACTATATAGCAACTTAAATGGATGAATTTATAACTAAGATAATACTTGCCAAGTAACAATGACCTTGACCTGAGACAAAATGCCTTGAGCTACTGAGGAGTTGGAATGTCCTTCTGCCATGTGTACTCACAGAAGATCAGATATGGCCTCCACATCTTTTCCCCAGGTGACAACTTTAAGTATTTAACTCTGGTTCTATGAAAAACGATCATTACCTTGAGTGAATCAGACTGATTCGTCCCACTAAACTGAAACATGTAGCAATGATTTCTAAAGAAATTACAAATAGAGTTCAGAAATTTTGTTTAGTACATTTTTGTTGTCAAGCCACAGATAAGCATAACTGAGAATGGTTTGTCATTGTTATTTTTTCCTCCAATTGTCTTTTGCCCAGGCTCCACTCTGTGACCACTTCATTCTATTTTAGAAAACTAAATTACATAAATAGTCTCTAAAACATGTTTAAAGGAACCTTGCTGATGTAGTATATGAGGGGATACACTAAAACCCCCAGAAATTTTTCTAAAGATATGTATTTAAATTTTTACAAAACAACTTTATCACCTTCAAAGTACTCTCCATTATGCTTAATACACTTGTCAAATCTGCAATTCCATTCTTGGAAACATTTTCAGACATCTGTTTGGATGGCTGATAGCACCTCGCTCATTTTGCTTTCTCACCTCTTCTGCATTGTCCAATCACTGTCCTTCTTGTCCCTCTGCATTTACAGAAACAAAAAGAAGTTTTACCCAGTAAGGTCAGATGAGTAAGGAGCGTGGGGCAAGAGAGGCATGAATCAAGCCTTTTTGGCACACGCTGTTATACAATCCTTTCAGAACCTCTAAATAGAAAGCCTGATAGTCTGATCTGATGGAATGAACTCCATGTGCACTATGGATTGATGTTTTCATCCATTCAGAAGTTGATGGGTGTCTAGAATGAGGTCCTCAATTGACATTTCACCTTTTTTCAAAGGAGAAAACCACGTGCACACTTGAGGTTTTCCATAGCACTGTCCTTATCAGCTGTGCTCCACATCACAACCGTTTCTATGGCATTTTCCCTGAACATGAAACACAATTTCACAGCCTCACACTGTTCTGTTAAATCAGCTCACACACACACACACACACACACACACACAAAGTTGGAGGAAATGGCCTTTTTCAAGAAATTCACCAGAGAGAACCTTCCCAAAGGATGGCACTAGGTGCACTAACTCAGAGGGAGTGCTCTGTGCACTCCTAGTGGGAAAAGTGTGAACTACAAAACCTATAGTTTGACTAGTCGAATTCTGGTTTTTGGGTAGGTACCCTTCGTAAAGTGTTTTATGCTAACAAAAGATCATGGGTTCAAACCCACTAGTTTCAATAAGGAGCACTGATGGCATAGTGGTTATACATTGAGATGCTAACCGCAATGTCAGCAGTTGATAACCACCAGCCACTTCAGTTCTACCCTGTCCTATAGAGTCATTCTGCTCAGAATTGATTCAATGACAGTGAGTGAGTAAATAGAGACCTGCTGCAAAGGAGAAGAAAGTTGTGCATTCTTCCACTCCAAGAATCACAGCCTTAGAAATCCTATGGAGTTGTCCTACTGTATTCTTACATAATTCCTGAGTCAGAAATAACAAAATGGCAGTGGGTTTTTGGAAAACGTGTTTAATTCTATTGGTATTTATTTGATCATTTAAAAATATTGTTGGCTTTATTATATTCTCTCAATTTTTTATTTTTTTGACTGATGATAAAATTGACTTCAATTTTTTTTATTTTTTTGACTGATGATAAAATTGCAATACAAGAATTTAACTCATAATCCACAGAATATAAATTCATTTCATTATTACTATCATTTTAGTTACTCCTAGATTATTCTTTAATTTATGTGATCATGAAACAATAACTTTGAAATTGCTTCACAATCCTAAGATGAACTGTAGAGATTTTCATAATATTTGAAAAAGATCCCAAGATGTCATTTTTTACTTTCATGGTAAAAGAAGAGAGTAATTCTTAAATTTCACTTATAAATAACAAAATATTAAATATCAGTGTTCATAGATTAAAATTTGTTAACAAAATATGATTCTTGCCATCACATAATTCTCGATGATCTTGCAAAACTATTCATATACTATACATACTGTATAGAAGCATGTTAATATAGACTTTATTCAAATGAAAGAGAGACCAAAGGTTTTCTTCAGTTGGACACAAAGTCTTGTTTTAGGGAATAAATGAATTTGTTTCTAAAATATAGATAGCTCCTAGAACCATCAGGATAATCAAGCTTACAAATGGCAGAATCAACATGATATGCTTGGTTAAGGATAATGGAAATAAGTTGACAATTTAAGTAAATTGTTACATGTGATGGAGCACCTCTCAAATCTTGTATGTTAATCTAGTATTGAATTATGTTCACCCTCAATAGCTCTTCTCTCATTCTTTTTAATGGGCTCATGCTTTGCTTAAATAGTTTTTAGATTTTTTTAAAAACCTGGACGAAGTTGAACAATCCCAGCCTCCCATACATTCATCGCAGCAGTTACTTATACTCTGGCTAATCAGATATCACTGGAAGGGTTATGAAGGGCATTTTGGAAAACATTTTACATGGTACTGTTTCTAGTATCTAATATGCAATAATTTATTCCTTTGCCCTTTCCTGTCCTCCTACAAGGAATGCAAATATGAAGCTTGGACAGTAGCTCCTATGCTCACTTGGCAAGTAAGAGAATCTATTTTGCCATTTGAAATAAAAACCACATGCTGAGTAGGATGTAACAGAATGATGAAAAAAGGTGCCTTTTGTATCCAAACTTCTCTGATTTCCCAGAAAATCTTTAATTGTTTCAGAATTTTTTCATTTTGAGTTTTCTGGTATAACAGGACAAGTTAAAACAATGTATTACAATGAAATCATAGAAGCATCTATTCAACAAATAGATCAAAATGTGAAGCTACTGAAGGTACACGATTCTGAAGGCAGTTTCTCAAATTTCTCTAACCCTCCCCTTTATCTATGCTCTTTAATTAGTACTACTACATCAGAATGGTACTTTTCCATCACCCCAGGGACACAAATAATGCTCCTTTTAAATGATCTTTGAGTTGGAGGGGAACAAAGCTAATCTGAAGAGACTTGGGGATATTGAGTGCACAGGGTAAGGTTTTCCCAAGGAAATGCTCCTAGGGCAGCCAGCCCTTGCTGCCCACAGAGAAGGAGAGGCTGCATTGCAGTGATGGAGCCATTCTGCAGCTCAACTCTCCTGGACTTCTTCCCACCAGTGCAGTTGTCGGTGTTCTTTGAACTTCTTTCTGATGAACTCACATGATCATCCTATGTCCTTTGTGAACCTCCAGGAAGATTATCCGCCCTTTAGGATGGAAAAACTAAAACAAAAAATGTCTTAGCTGGCCTTTCTGTCTTGATAGTAACTCGCCCCATGGATCCCTCTGAAAGCCACTTTTCATTGGACCTAAGGATATTCAGGTAGTCTATTACTGAAATAATTAGTCTCCAGTTACTCTCTAATCATAGAGAAATGCTCATATGTGTTTTGCTGCGTATGCACCTTATACGAACTACAATTCTATTAACCATGTACCTTCATGTAGTCCAATATATTCAGCTTTAAAAATCCCAGCCTGGAAATACTGCTCATTTTAGCTTCTGTTAAATACTTATTCTTATTTCATCTGCCATTCAATAAAGAGGTTTTCTTTATACTCTCATTATGTATAGTCATATTTAAGTATAGCTGAGAGAGAGAGATTTTTACTCTCATAAACACCTAGTCTCTGAAACTCACAAGAACAGATTTACTTTGTCCTATAGGGCCTGTGAATTGACACCACCTCAGTGGCAACGTGCTTTTTCTTTTTTTTTCTTTTTTTGACTGAGTTAATACCACAAATGAAGTTGATAACACAGGTGTGTGTCTGACATAATAAGGGAATGTATGCCTCATGGGACAAAACCAAATACATACAGTTTTACATGAAAAAAATGGTGTTGGGGCGGCACTGGATTTCCTTTGATTTCACCAGAGATAAAGAAAATCCAAAGATAATTTTAACCCAAGACTAATTCCTATGATGCTGTGGTCAGTTGTGCCCCACCTCCAACCCTACTGAATCTAACCTCGGTCCTCCCTCCCACAGCAGTTGTGCCTCTCTTCTGCTTTGATCCACTGGAGTGGCTACAGAGAACTCAGAGACCATGCAATTACAGTGCCTGTTAGCAAGCTAACAAGTTATAACTCAGGATCAGAAATGTTCAAGATAGAGATATTTGGTCAGGGCAGCTCTGCTCTTTAAAAACGCATTAAGTGAAATCCTAGAGGAACTAGGGTTGAGCTGTCGAATCAAGTCATTCAATTTGTAGATTATTGACTGCTCTGTAGCCACAGGTATGCTCTGCCTCCCTTAAGTGACACTCTTCACTCTTACCTTCTTAAAAGAAAAGGACTTAAGTATTCCGAGGCAAACCTCCGTTGTGTGTGATCAAGGTCAATTATGTAGGACTTATGCTTTCCCCTGAGAAAGGACAAACATCCAAAGTTAGGATTCCCTCCATTTGTTTTTTAATTCATCAAACAACAACAATAACAGTTTAGAGTTTGGGGAGGGGGGTGGTTGGTAGTGCATTACTGCCAGATTTGGAGTCTTCCTTTGGGAGAAACAGTCAAACTATTGTATGAAGTTATAAAAGCAGAGGATGGGAATCTTTGAAATGGACCCATATCAAAGAAAGGGCCTTCAAGGATTATAAATTTCCCTTGTCTGGATATTAGCTTCAAGATTTCTAGATTTCATCAAGTCATTTTGGCTACATATTGATCAGAAGAACAAAGTGTCCATAGAAGTCAGTGCAAGAATTGGAGGACATTCCCAGCCTTTGAGATATTTGTCAAAGACTCTAACCATGGTAGCAGTCAGATAGTTCTATGGTAACAAAACATTGACAGCAGCCGTCAGCAGCTTACAGAAGCCCAGAAACTAACTCAATACCAAGCTCAAGCTGGGACCTTGCCCAGCAGTAGATTCCCTCTACTCTCCATTGCTGGCTCCAGGTGTCTGTCTAGCAGCCAGGTGCTTACACTAGTGCCTTAACTGAGCATCCTCAAGTAAAGACTTTGTGACACCTTCAACCTGGTCACATTTATTCTTATACTATCTGAAGGAAAGGCAAACGAAGAGAAATTTGTAACCAGGTGTTTTCAAGAGACCATGAATCAAATAGTTCTGAGAAGAGTAGACTTAAGACCACAACCTGTCTGCCAGTTGGTTGTGCTGGTTGGAGTTAGAGATGTTGTGAAACAGGAAGCTATGCTGCTGGTATTTCAAATGCCAGCAGAATCACCCAAAATGCACAGGTGAACTTCTCGACTAAGAAAAGATTATGAATAAACACTCAGCTCCCCACTTCATTGGAGCAGTCCCTGAAAGCTTTATGCATTTCTTCAAAGCATTGTCCAATACTGAAGGTCTAATGAATGGAAGCAGAACATTGTCAGTGATAGTGCCGGAGGATGGGATCCTTGGCCAGGAAGGCACTTCACATGTGAATGAGCAGGAGGATGTATGACTGCTTCTGAAAGCAGAGTTGACCATGGTGAGGTAAATGGAGTGAAAAGCCTGTGGCAGTGGAATCTTTGGGACCTACGCTTGCTGATGGGTCACAACTCAAGTTAGAAGAAATGGCTGCAAAATCTACTAAGACTCATAACTTGGAATATACAAAATATGAATCTAGGAAAAGTGGAAGTCCTCAAAGGTGAAATAGAATACATAAAGATCAATCTCTTAGAAATTAGTGAGGTGAAATTGTCTAGTATAGGACAGGGAAGAAAGGAAAGATCAAAGTGAATTTCAGAAGAGACTCTGAAACTTGTTCTTAATGATATAGTAGCTAAAGCAAATGGGAGAAAAGGTGAATTCACATGACTAAATAGAAATTTCAAGGGACAACTTGCGAAGACAAAGTAAAATATTATAATGAAGTGTGAAAATACTTAAATTTAGAGAAACAAATATGAAGAGAACTGTCATTATATCTTAAACTGAAAGAACTCAAGAAAAAAAATCAAGCCTTGAGTTGCAATCTTAAAAAATTCTTTGGACAAAATCTTGAATGGTTCAGGATGCATCAAGAAAAGATGGAAAGAACACATAGAATGCACTGTACCAAAAAGATTAGTGAAAAGTCCACCATTTCAGAAGGTGCACGTGAGCAATGATGTTGACGGAAGACATTTGAGATGTACTGAGAGCATTAATCAAAAACAAGGCTTGAGGAATTGATGGAATGCCAATAAAATGTTTCCACAAGCTGATGAAGCACTGGAAGCATTTACTTGTATATGCAAGGACATTTGGAAGACAACTGCTTTACTAACTAGCTGGAAGAGATTCATATTTTTACCCGTTCCAAAAAAAGTGATCCAACAGAATGTACGTTTTGTGATACAACAGCAGCATTGAGATCACATAAAATTAAAGCTTACTGAAGACCATCCAACATTTGCAGCAATCTATTGACAGTGAGCTGTCAGAGGTTCAGGTTAGATTCAGAAGAGGACATGGAACAAGTGATATTACTGCTCATGCCATAGGTATAGTGGATGAAAGCAGAGAATACAGAGAGATGTTGATTTGTATTTTACTGACTCTGCCAAGGCATTCAACTGTGTGGATCATAACAATGTATAGCCTTTAGAAGAATAGGGATTCCAGAAAACTTCATTGTGTTCATGTGAACATTGTTCCTGGGTCAGGAGGAGGTTGAATGTGCAAACAGAGCAAGGAAATAAAGCATGGTTGAAAATCAAGAAAGTGTGTATTGGGTTTGTATCCTCTCACCATATTTATCAATTGTGTACTGAGAAAATCATCAGGAAAGCTGGCAATCCAGCAAGTTGGTTCCAATTTATAGCAGCACTTTATAGAACAGAAAGAACCACTGCTGGGTCCTGTATCATCCTCACATCTTTTAAATGTTTGAGTTCATTGTCGCAATATCTTATTGTCTATTCCTCTATCTGTTGACCCTCTACTTTACAAAGAATAATGATCTTCTCCAGTGAGTTGGGCTGTCAACTGGATGGTCATCAGTTTGAAACCACAAGCAGCTCCATGGGGTAAAGATTGAGCTTTCTACTCCTGTAAATAATCACAGTCTCAGAAAACCATAGAGCAATCGCTGTGCCTCAGCATTTGTACGTAGTGAGAATTCCTCTTAGATCATTGGCAGTTAGTAAGAATTCCTCGTGGATCATTGAGGAAATGGCATGGTGAGCACACTGGCCCTCCTTCTGGTTACACAGTGAAGGAAAGACTATTCAACTCCATACTCCTCTCCAATTCCTGTGTTCTATTGTAATGCAAGCCATACATCTCTGCTGGGTTCAATAACCATTGCAATGGGCACACAGAACTCATGGATGGTATTTAGATTATGAGGCTTTATAAGAGTAACTAAAAGTTTACTAGAACCACTTGATGAAGATCAAGGTTTGTAGTCATCTATATGGATTGCAACCCAATATGAAGAAAGCCAATATCCTCACAATGGAACGAGTAGGGAGCATCATGACGCGCAGAGAACAGGTGGAAATTGTAAAGGACGTTGTCTTACTTGGATCCCCAATCAAACAACTACAGTCAAAATATCACACAATGTATTGCATTGAGTCAATCTGCTGCAAAGATCTCTTGAAAGTGCTGAAAATGAAGGATGTGACTTTGAGGCGTAAGGTGTGCCCGGCTCAAACCATAGTATTTTCAATTGACTCATATACTTGTGACAGTTGGATTTGAATACTGAAGAATAACTTATGCAATTGAACTGTGGTGCTGGGGAAGAACATTGAAAGTACCATGCACCAAAAAAAGGACAAATAAATATGTCTTGGAAGAAGCACAGCCAAAATGCTTGGGAGATTTCCTGTAATGTACTTTGGATATGTTTTCTGGAGAGGCCATTCCTTGGAGGAAGGCACTGTGTTAGTTCGGGTAGACTAGAGAAATTAATAACATTCATATGTGTATCAGGAAGAGCTTTATGTAAAAGAGCAATTGTATATTGAGAAAACATTCCAGCCCAGTCCAGATCAAGTCTACAACTCTGATACTAGCCCATATATCCAATACCAATTTGTAATGTCCGCTTCAGACTTATGAAACACATGCAATGATGCTGAATGCAGGAAGATCACAGTCTAGTGAGTTGAAAATCTTGTGGACACAGTCATGGTAGCAGCATCTCAGCATAGGTCTCCATGTGGCTCCTACAGCTTTCTGAGTTCTGGCTCCATCAGTGTAGCTCCGTCAGTCTCTGACTCAGTAATGTCTCCAAGGGAGTGAGTGTGTGTCCCATCTCCAGCAAGCTAGTTCTCTGCTTAGCATCTCCAAATGAGATCATCAAGCTGCAACCTGACTGACGGGCCAAACTCCACCCCTTCACTCTTAAGCCTCAAATTGACAACAAATTATGTAACTATCATGGACCACCCCTTGTCAATTTAACACTTTCACACAACTCTTTAGCCATGTATAATTTTCAAACAATAATAAAATCATATCTCTACCTAACAGGATGAAACTAAAATGCATACAATTCAATATGTGACACCCTCATTTAAACATAACATTCTGTAAGTAAACATTCTGTAATTAAACAAAACAAAAATATCTTATGCCTAACAACTGCAGTTAAGTAACACCTATACCTTAATCCTATAATCCTATGAATATATTCTCACACCTATGAAAGTTTGTTAGTCAACACCTTCATGCTTTTATCCTCCCTATTTTGGGTATCAAATTTCTATACTGTCCACTTACAACCACCCAGTGCTCTAAGGAGACAATCATATTCTCTTTTGTTTTTCAAATGTCACATCTAATGCTTTCACCGCTATACTTCAAATCTACATTGTATAAGTAACCAGTGAGTGTGCCACGGTAATTGACCAACCTCTGAGATTGTACCTTTCACACCAGTGTCTTCTTTGTCTCTTTTGATGCTAAACACGTTTATCATTCAAGTGAATTGAAATGCTTCAACTGAGTTGATTCTCAGGAGCCTCATTAAATAACAAAGACATTGCACCATCTTTGTTTAGTAATTCAATGTTGGTTTCTGTCACAGCAAATAATTACTTCATTGAAGTTAAAACTTCCAAACATAACTGATTAAGAGTCTTCAAATTCGGCGCATATCACTCAAGATAAAAATCTCTGCTAAATACAGATAACTTAGAATAACTTTAACAGTTAGTTGTCCATAACACACACCAAGGTTTTTCCTAGGCCAATTGTAAGATGATCCATTAGTATACCTTGTACAGGTGAAAAATGATTTTCAATTTTCTTGTCTTTTTTTTAATATAAAAGTTGGAAGGGTCATTCAAGTTTCAAGTCTCCACATTGAACTTAAAAAAAAAAAACAAAAACAATAAAACCATCAGCAGCAGCAGCAGCATGTGGAGGTAACCAAGCCAAGTTGTAGAACTTCAGGAGGTAAAGGCCTTCAATTTGTGTTCATATATACATATGCACAGAATAATTCAGTGTTCCAACAGAAAAAAGAGTTTGTCAGAAAGCAATGAGTGGTTGATGACTGTGACCTTTCCAGACCCCCAGCTCCACCGGAGGACACAGACACAGTTGACATCACTCCCTATGTGCCTTTTTGTGGGTGGCTTTAGTTTTTTTAATCTGTTTTTGTCTTTAAATATTTTTTTCCAAAAAAAGTTTTTATTAAACTGTCCACTGCAGGAAAAGTCTCACAAAATTTCACAGACCTAAAATGCGCAAGCTAGTTCTCTGTGTACAGCGATGTTGGGATTCTTTGAAATTATTCCAGAAATGAACTATTTACACACATGAAAGATGCATGCCTTGGGGTTCTTTTATGTAAGAAAGAGCAGAAAAACTTCTAATAAAATAGATTATTTATATATATATATATATATATATATATATATATGTGTGTGTGTGTGTGTGTGTAAATATGTATATATTTATACTGGGGAAGGGAGGGAAAAAATTTTCATCTCTCCTAGTCACAAACACATTCTCTCTACCCAAAACATTTGATTTGAGATAGCACACATCACCATCACGGTGCTAATGAAGCTAGTTATAGGGCCTGATCATGAGGTGGCATGCCATGACCCTCCCCCCAGGACAGCTATGACCAGCTCATGTGGCTCCAGGATTGGTCTCAGACAAGGTCTCTACATGTTTTAGTTTTAGAAAACCCTGAATCTTCGGGAATGGCTCAAATATGAGACAATCATATTCTTTAACATGAAGAATCTTCATCCCAGTTAGACCCTTGTGAAGTCTGCATCCATAAGCAAAGTCAAATCTGGACAGGTCATTCATGAAGTCAGCAGCAAAATGCACCAGCTCACAGGCTTAAAAATCTTCCCTTCATCTGATTTGGTTCTGGTCAACTTAATGTGGGGTGCCTCACTTAGCCTCACCAGCCTCACCAGGGTGCCCATTGGCTACCTTGCCTTTGGACCATGGGCCCTATCACAAATTCTCAATAATCCTAGCCCCCTGGGGCTAGGTCATGAGCTTCAGACCAGTCAACCCACTCTCATCTTCTCCTCTAGTCCCTTTAAATCAGGTCCAAGGGTGTCAGTGGTTTATTGCTGCATTTCTGTTTATTGCTGCATTTCTCTCACTTCTATTCAAAAAGTTGATCCAGGTGGCCACCTAGCAAGTATTTTAGCCTGCCCACAGGCTCCCTCCAACAGTTGAGACCTACAGTGGAGAGTTTCTTCAGCCTACAGATTATTTCCAGCTTCTCACAAAAACCTCTAGTACAAAATTTAGAAAGGCAAACAGTTCCTTTTTCTTCAATCTGTCAACAGCTCCCTAGGCAAATCTCTTGGATGCAAATGCCCTGAGTACTCCAAATCTTTGTGTGGGGCTTATCTTTTCAGAGCCTTCTTTGCAGGTGTGGCCTAAACCCATTTAAAGCTCCAATTTTAATGGCTGAAGACAAGTAGGCTTACAAGCTCTCTATTTTCATTCTTCCCAATAATTATTTCTATCAATCATTGTATCAATAATAAGCAGAAGAAATCAGTATAAGCAAAGTAGAATCAGATACTAATCTCAACTCTTAAAACAGTCAAATTCAATCCTTATTTAGTTTATCTTAAATCTTTATCTAAACTATTCCATTGATACAAAGTATGGGATTAGTCCTCTGAAAGCATCAAACCAGAGCCAGACTTTCTGTCAGCCATTTTGACCTTCTGATAGCCATTTTCCCTATGAAGCATGTTTTCTGATCAATTCAAGGGGGTGTTTCTCCCCTGAGCTCAAAATATACATCAGCCACTTTCATTTTCATCATCTCAAACAAGAATATACAAAGGCAACAACCAAACAAAATAATCAACACTTTAACTTCCCATATTCTTCCCAGGAAACAATACAGTAAACTCCATGACCATGTCTGACCTCTGGCTAGCCCAAGAAGAAAAACCACCACAGGGCAGAGTTCAAACAAACATCCACTCTCCATCTTTATGATTTGTTTCTCTAGTACCCCACTTCCAAGTTCTATAATGTATTAGTCTGAATAGACTAGAGAAACAAATTCATATACATGCATATGCATATAAGAAAGAGCTTTATATATAAGAAATGTTGAATATTGGGAACACGTCTCAGCCCAGTCCAGATCAAGTCCTTAAGTCCAATTTTAGCTCATATGTCCAATATCAATCTGTAAGGTCCTCTTCAGACTCATGAAACATATGCAATGATGCCGAATGCAGTAAGATCACAGGCCAATGAATGGAAAATCTTGCGGATCTAGTGGTGGTGGATGGATCTCAGCACTGGCGTGGGTCTCCTGCAGCTCTCCAGCTTTCTGAGTTCTGGCTGCATCCGTGTAGCTCTCTCTCGGGCTTGTTCTCAGTAATGTCTCACAAGGAGTGAGGTTGTGTCTCACCTCTAGCAAGCTATTATCTCCTCAGTGCCTCCAAATGGGGTCACCAAGCTGCAACCTGATTGACAGGCTAAGCTTCACCCCTTCACACATAAGTCTAAAATTGACAAGAGATGACCGGTATGTAATGACCACAGACACCATGCTTGGTAAAATAGAGGAACAACAGAAACAGAGAGGCCTTCAAAAAGACATATTGACACATGGCCGCAACCCGAGACCCAAACATAAGAACAATTGTGAGGATGGTGTGGGACCAGGTAAAATGCCATCATCTTGTACAGCAATATAGAGTTGCTATGAGTGAGGAACAAGTGAGCATCGCCTAACAACAACAACAGCAATAGTTTATTATAATTCAGGGCTGGAAAATATTAAGGACATAATGCTTTGTCCATGGCAACAGCTCTTCTCAAACACATCAGAAGCCATCTCTTTGCTAGTCTCATCATCTCAGCCATCCAACCCTCAGTCCCTGCTTTTGTCTGTGAGCCAAGAATTCCTATTCTCTGTTACATGGTCTTAGTAAGTCTCTTCTTGCTCTTCTTATAGTCAAAGTACTGTGATCTATGTCATCTCTGATCCTTCAGGGAAGGACCATGAACACGCACTGATGATGGTTCTGAAGCCTGATGGTTGTGGGATGTTCTGTTTTTCATTCTGAGATCACTCACTCTTATACTCAGCAGAATGCCAACACTGACCAACTGCTGAATTCCAGTTTTCTTTACCTTATTTGCATGCTGCCACCCAGTCAGTTAGTTGGAATTGCAAAGACTATGATTAGAAGAGCCATAAAAAAGTAATTGTACTCCATTGGAGTCTTCCATATTCATTGTCCTACTTGGTATGCATAAGAGATTAGTCTTTTAGACCATAAGTTAAATGTGACCTATGAATGAAAGATTATAGCAATGATCATTAATTTATCGATTGTCTATTGCTAATTTTATGCTTAGACAGCATTGTTAGTAGATGTAAGATGTCATATCAACTTTTAACAGAAGTTGTTTGCTGACCTTTTCTCCAGATTATTGCATAAAAGTGCATAAAACTATTTAATTTTATCTTGTACAAACCAGTTTATTATATTGTTTCTACTTGTTATAACACATTGGCACTCACCTGATTTAATACAGTCATTGCAAACAAGAAAATAAACAAATATGTCACAACTGTAAATTAACTAATCATTTTCAGAAAGCAAAATATGTCAGCTAAAATGAAAGCTATTTCAAATTTTATACTGCTTCCTGCAAGCTCGACATAAGAGTAAAAATAGTGTTTATTGTTGCCAGACATTCCATTGTTTCAAGCTGTGTAATTCTGAGTACTTTGAGAGAAATGTCCTCATGCAATCTAAATTTACTCTATTATAAGAAAGTTAAAGGGTATTGCATTTAAGCTTTGAAGTAGTTTAGGTATGGAATGTTACCTAACTCAGAAGTTAAGTCAGACCAAAAAAATTAAATAGTTTTAATAGAAAGTGATTAGCAAGCAATGTGTGAGAGTTCCAAGGACTATGTTATAGTTAACAAAATAATATTAAATTAACCATCTAAAAGAGGAATGTCCTATAGAGGTTGCATTAGATGATCTACTTAATGATTTCTGGGGGCAATTAGCATCAGGTCCTATTTCTCATTACATCATTTTGTTATGTTCAAAGGTAATGTTTCAACTATTTATCTAATGTGAAAGTCTTCAGATTTGCCCAATACTCTATATTCCATCCTACATAGTCAATTCTGGAATATGAATTTACCCTTATTTAATCATGAATACATTAATTAATTTAACAAGATTCAACTTATATTTAGAAACATGTTAAAAGTTATTATGGCCTGTAATATAAATTAACTGTTGCTCCTGAACACTTTGATGGGATCTTGTGCAGCGGAGTTGCTCAGGATAAATATGCCTTGATTTCTTTACTGTTGCTTCCATGAGCTTTGAATACGGATCCAAGTTAGATGAAACCCTTAGTAACTTCAACCTTTCTCCATTTAGTATAATGCTATCTATTGATCAAGTTTTTGAGATTTTGGTCTTTAAATAGAGTTGTAATCTGAACTGAAAGCTTCAATCCTTGATCTTTATCAGCAAGTGCTTCAAGTCCTCACGTCAGAAAGCAAGATTGTGTTTTCTGTATATCACAGGTTGTTCATAAGCCTTCCTCCAATCCTGATGCTGCATTTTCTTCATATAATCCAGTTTCTCTGATGATTTTTTCAGCATACAGAGTGAATAAGTATGGTGATGGGATACAAGCCTTATCTATACTCTTCCTGATTTTAATTATTCCCTTGTTTTCTTCACAACTGCCTCTTGATCCATGTAAAAGATTGCGTGAGCACAATGACAAATAATTATGCTCTAACATCTCAGATGATTCCCTTCACACATAGGATAAACCGGTATGATGAAATGACACAACCTTAAGGTGCACCTTCCTTGATTTAAAACTGCTCATCATTCCCTTGGTCTATGTATTTGTTCAGCGTTATCACAGTAAAGTGTTCTGTTAGTCTTATTCTTATCAATGTTATTCATAGAGTGCTTTGATCCACTCAGTGTATCAATAAAACACAATTTATATATCTTTTTAGTATTCTTTCCTGACAGCCAAGATTGATGTGATGCCATCGATACCCCTCATACCACCTCCACGTGTCAATTTGGCATACTGGGGTGGCTTTTGTGTTGCAGTGATGCTGAAAGCTATGATACCACTATTTCAAATATAAGCAAGGTTACCCCAGGTGAACAGGTTTCAGGAGGGTTTCCAGGATAAGAATCGATGACAAAGAAGAAATGGGCTGTCCACTATGAGGCATTTGCACTTTCTTAAAAGGAGCAGAGCCTTGTCAGATAAAGTGTTCATAGATGAGTCCGTCGGGTTGGACGGCACTGATAAAGTGACTGAGGAAGATCAGCCTTCTTGAAGGAGTGGGGATGCAAAGACATAGATGCAGCAATGCTTCTAGGACCTTCGTTTGCTTCCAGGGCGTGGCTCACATGGTGGCTGAGAAGTCGCACATGTGTATTCCTGATAGGGACAGGGACGCTACAATGTATGAAACTAAGAAAATGAAATATATGTGTCTCCTTAACATTTACATTCTCTAGAAGGAAACTATTTTTAAATTTCTGCACTTTCATTTTTACTTTTCCTTTGAGGTAAGGTGCTGCTGTTGGGGTTTAATCACAGCCGTGAGGTGGGGCAGTGGTGGCCCCTTCAGATAGGTCTTCAAGAGGAGCAGAGTTAGTGCTGTCTAAAACAACCACTGTATAACGAGTCAAGATCATGATCCTGGTACAGGAGACAAGTCAGAATCACTAGAATGTAGCTTGTTTTCAACTTTCATTTTGTTTTTCCAAGATGGAAAGCCAGAAAAAAAGTGCAAATGCAAACAAAACAAACTGCCATAAATAAGCTGTTCAAAATCTAATATCCTACTGGAAATGGTTACCTCTAGCAATCTACAAAAACAATTTAAAATACACATGGAAAGCAATGTTCTTCAACAGACAGAGAGAGGAATATTCACTTACGGGCAAACTGGGCACGAAAGAAGCCTGAGCTACCTATCCAGTTGAAGAAATATGGACCCAGCCAGAATCCAAGAACTCCTGGGGAGCAATGCCAAAAAAAGCAGCCTGTCTGAATAGCAAACTTTCCTCATGCACCATGAATGGATATAATTTTGAAGAGATCACAGATCCTGGTCTGGATACAAAGAAGTACCCAGAAAGTCAATGGGATTTTCTACTCTTTTTTTTAATTAATAAATCTTTTTATTGGGGCTCATACAGCTCTTATCACAATCCATACATACATCAATTGAGCAAAGCACCCTTATACATTCGTTGCACTAGTCATTCTCAAAATTCGCTTTCCACTTGGGTTCCTGGAATCAGCTCGGTTTCCTTTTTAAATGAAATTTCTCTCAGAATGTTCATGGCACCAGCCCTTCAGAAACCCCCCATACATTCAAGCAGAGACTAACTAACTTTTCAGAAATGACTTTGGGGTTCATATTTTACTGACTCCTTAATTAATAGAGATGCTCAAGTAGCTCTCTAACAAATATAACTTATTGCCACTGGCCCATAATGACCCTACTAGAGAGAGTAGGATTTCTGAGTCCATTTCAGAGTAGGTTACTGAGGCTGTTTAATTTTTTATGGGAGTCAAAAACCTCATCTTTCTCCAGTGGATCAGCTGGAGGTTTCCTCGGGGAAACCTGCTTCTCTGGATTTTAGCAGCTCAGTGCATAACCGTTGGGCCACCAGGGAAACAAATATAATACAGCTATTATTAAATGCCCCTTTGAATTTCACTGAGAGAAAACCCTATAGGAGGATTTTCTTGCTTCCTGAAGTTAATCCATTCCCACCCTTTGACACTGCCTTTCAATCCACTATTTTATTTATATTTATTTTATGCTGGAATTATGAATCCAATTCCCTTAGGAACCCAGAGGGCTAATGAACTCAAGACCTGCCTAATGATGGCTCGAACCACAACAGAATCAACTGTGAGGATCATCAAACCAAATTTGACTTTCTGTGTTCCCTGGAAACTTGATTGTCAGTTACAGCTTTGTGGTAATGCCCAATCTTTTTTTAGGAATCATTCAATGCTTCCCATAAATTCCAAGCAGGAATCTGAAAAGTAAAGCAAAACAAAATCAAAACAACCTCAATGAAAAAGGACAGAATCCATTTGCAGGATCCATACAAGGAGGAAGGCTCTGGGGAATCCCCTCTGATCACAGTTGAGGGATCTGAGTGTCCTTGTGTCATGGCAGAAATCATGAAGTCCAAATGTAATCAAGTGTCATTGGATCTCCCCTTTGACCTATTGTAAAGTTGTTTCAGGTCTGAGAAGAAGAAAAATAAAAAACAGCGAAGGGGCTGTACAAATGATCCTTCCCATCAGGACCAGGAATGTGACGAGCCGTGCTAACAAGATGAACGTATTGGAAAGTAGATTGTTGCAGATGCAGCTATGCTAAAATTTACCACCCTATCATTCCATCCCCTTTACGATACATTTAAATTTTTCTCTGTTTTTTTTAACACTTTTTGTTTTCTTTTCGATTGAGGTTTCCATTTGTTATACTTTGTCATTCTTGTTAACTTCCATTCGTTGCTTGCTCTTTAATGTTTCTGTGTATACGAAATCCAGGATATGAAAATACATAGAGTGAGTAACTGGAGGAATTGTTCCTTGGTGGTATGGCAGGGGAGGTTGGGATGAATGAAGAGTTAGGATGATAAGCACAAGAATAAAGAAAATGTTCTAAAATTGATCGTGTTGATTATTGTACAGCTATCTTGATGTGACTGGACTATTGAATCGTATGATATGTCAGTTATATGCCAATGAAACTGTTGGGGGAAAAAACCCAAATCAACACATAGTTTTAAGATAATTAAAGAAAAGGAGGAAGATTAAAAACAGAAAAGAGAATAGATAATGGAAATAATTTCAGTCTAAATTCTAAGAAGATGGCATTGCTTTCAAAGACCCTTACTTAAAATTGAACTTTATTATACTTACACTTTGTTAAAGTATGTTGCTATTGTCTCCCATGAGCATCAGCAGAATTGTGAGGATGATTTCAAGCTGAGGATTACAAATAGGGGGCCAGGCCTGCCAGGATGGAGACCGTGTCTTGCAGCTCCTATGGTGTTGGAAGCAACTCATGTCTGCATTGGTGTGGGTCTCCACATGGCTTCTCCAGCTCCAGGGCTCTGGCTCTGTCAGCACCTCTCCATGCGTCTTGTCAATGGTAATATGAAGCAGAGTGTCTTTTGCCTCCAGATAGGAATACAGGAGCTTCCAGAATCTTCAGGAGATGACCATGCCCACACAGAGGCCTCATTGGTTATGACCTGATTGACAGGCTAGACTCCACCCCGTCACAGGTTGACAGATTATGTAACTGCCACGGACAACCCCTTGTCAAACTTGACACTCACACAACTCTTTAGCCTTATGTAATTTTTAAACAAAACAACAAGATCTAATCTGTATCTTACAGGAAAAAACTAACATGCATTAAAAATGTGCTGCACTTATTTAAACATAACATTCTCTAAGTGAACAAAATGAAAACATTCTATGCCTATGTGAACACCTATACCATAATCCAATAATATTATCAATATACTCCCCCATCTATGAAAGTTTGTAAGCCAGCCACTTCATGCCTTTATCCTACCAATTTTGGATATCACAAATATCTTTCAAATAAGGTTATATTCAGAATAAAAGATCAAGGGTTGAAATCAACAAAATATCAGGAAAATGACATTGAAATATTTCTAGTACCAGAAATTCACTAAAATTGGTTTTATATTATAACCATTATGTGTTACTTTTATATAAAATCAGAAGTTGGATCCACATATATTTAAAAAAAATTTTTAAAACACAACTCTTGAGAGTTATATTGCTAGAAGCAATTGTTCTATGTGCTTGAAAATGATTAGTAACAACCCCCCCACCCTACCCTCACTATTATGATCCCAATTCTACCTTTAAAATCTGGCTAGACCAGATGATGTACACTGGGGCAGATAGGAACTGGAAACACAGGGAATCCAGGATGGATGATCCCCCTCAGGATCAGTGGTGAGAGTGGGGATACCAGGAGGGTGGAAGGAATGTGAGGTTGAAAGGGGGAACTGATTACAAGGATCTACATATAACCTTCTCCCGGGGTGGTTGGACAACAGAAAAATGGATGAAGGGAGATGTCAGACAGTGTAAGAAATTACAAAATAATAATTTATAAATTATCAGTGGTTCGTGAGGGAGGGTGAATGGGGAGGGAGGGGGAAAATGAGTAGATGAAACCAAGGGCTCAAGTAGAAATAAAATGTTTTTGGAATGATGATTGCAACAAATATACAAATGTACTTGACACAATGGATTATGGATTGTGATAAGACTTGTATGAGCCCCCAATAAAATGATTAAAATTTTTTAGTAATAAACTATTTATCAAAAATATCTATGAAAATAGTTTGATGTGTCATAGATGATAGCTATTTATCTATTTTGATACAAAAGTGCTTGATATTAATTTAGTACCAAAATAGTCAATCAACTTTTGACTTTAGAAATGTACAATAATATTTAATAATGCTATACATAATTTTTGAAGTAGTTTATAAGTTGAAAAGATAATGCACCTGCCATCATGTGTGGTATGAAAGGTATTATTCTGTGATTATTTTATAAAATGTGTCATTGTTTCTGAAGAATGTTTTAAAAGTCTGGCATCATTCTGGGAAGATTTATTCTCCACTCTTCTGCTTTGGAATTGTATAAGGATCATTGATCCGTCCTCTCTATGCCAGGAGCCTTGGGATACAGATATATTCCTAGGAAAATGACCTTTTTTAAACTTAATACATTTTATTCAGTTTTGAAAGTAGCACAAAATTATTTTCCCTAGATATGAAGAAAAGCAAAATGAGAAATAAATCTTAACGAAAAAGTTCATGTGGGTTATTTCTACACATTGTTGCCTATTAAGATGACTTTCTATAGCTAAGCAAAACCTTAGAGAATTTTAAACCCCACAATACTTCGTGAAAATCGCTCAAAATATCGAAAAAAGTAAAGTTACTATAGATCTGAATGAAGATATTCGAATAATTTTTAAAACCACATTATATGTTTGCCTTGGGTGAATATGATCTATAGTATATATGTAATTTTGAGTTTAAAGAAAAGGCACAAAGAAAGGAAAGTTGATACACAATTTGAAATGCTTAGCATTTTGAAAGTTGGGAAATATTGGTTTATTTGTAGCGTGTCTACATGTTTAACAAAATTCCAATTAAAATTCCAGTGTACTAGTTGTAAAATTGGGCACATCTCTTAGACAACACTAAAACTGTTGGAATTCATGCTACTCATCCTGGATGTGTGTGAAATCAGTTTCTCCAAGAAAAAATTATAATACCCCAACTACGCTTCTCAGTGAGAATATTACCATCCTTATTTTTCAGATAGATTTCATCTTTATCCTAGGAAGAAAATGGTGCAGCATTGTTAATGTTCAAATAAAATCTGAAAACCAAACCCACTGGCATCAGTCAATTACAGTTCATGGGAACCACAAATAGGGTTTCCAAGACTAAACATTTACAGGAATGGGAGCCTCATTTTTGTCCCATGGAGTAGCTTGTCGCTTTGATCTGCCAAGCTTGAACACACACATGCATCAAGAGTCTCAGCACTAGAAATAAATATGTTTAATGCATCCACTTTGGGATAGTTAAGATTATGTGTCAACTTGTTTGTATCAGTGTTACGGAGCAATCCCCTAATACAATTTAATCACCACCATAATGAGATCTACTATGAGCAACAGTTTGCTAATTGAAGAGAAATCTCCTCTTGGATGTGACCTACTGCCAATGTAAATGGACACTTTCAAAAAGCTTGCTTGTGTTTTCCAGGGTTGGAACCCTGCATGTGGTTCATCATCTGACTCTGGGTCTCTGAACTTAGTCCAGCTGTGCCTGAGGATGACAAGGTCATCGGTGACCTGCCGTCTGACCGGCCATGTCATATGCCAACCATGAATTTGTCTTTGTAGCCACAAATCCATGATCTTCTTGCTCACCTTGGGATCACGAGCTTTACATCTGAAATAGAGACTTAGAAATCTCTCATTTCAACAATGGTGTGAATAATTCTCTTCATGTAAATATATAATATATATATATATTTATTTATTTATATATGCACACATACATAAACTTTAGTGGTTTCACTTCTCTAGATAATACATCTTAGGCTACACTAGTTATATATTTTATATATAGAAGTTAAAGTGAATAACTTTTTGCATATGAAGTGACTGAGTAGATGAAATGACCAGGGCTTTGGGGTATAGCTTACAGCCTCATAGCAACATGCAAGTCAAGAAAGTATGAGAAAGGAACAAACAGGTGGCCGTTTCTGTGATGCAGAAAGTAATCCAAAGCATTCATATCTAAAATATACACAAGACACTTTAAAGTAGTTACCATTATACATAAAAAGTACAAACTTTACTGAAGGGCAAGTTTCAGAGGGTTTAGGAAAAGAAGAGGAATGGAAATCACAATAACAAACAGAGGACATATGGTAAGTGATCTTAAATTGTGGGAATTGCAATGACATGAAACAAAATGTATGCGCATTGTTGATGAAAATTGATCTCCATAAGTTCACTCAATTCACAGTAAAATATTTTTAAAACATATATAAGTAATTTGAAAAAAACAATTAAACATGAAGTGTTAATATTTTGAAATAATTATAATAGAATGTGGTGATAGTTTTCATAAATAATATGCATCTATAATATGGGTGTAGAAATATCTATAATATATATATTCTGTTGTGGGATTTGAAAGAAACATTTGTAATCTCTCAAAAGCATTTAAATTAATTTGACATGCTTATCTCTTAGTTTTTCTGAAGTGTATACATCTGGTTGTTTATAATCATATAAAATTCAGAAAGTTTTTTTATGAAAATTTAAGTTTAAATGTCTGGAGATTATTCAACGGCTCTAGAAATTTAGTACTTTAATATTTTGAATTTAAAAGTACAAATGCTTTTGTGTAATATACCACATACCAAATCACATCAGACTTTAAAATTTAAACAATAACTCATTTTTATGATAAAGCCTGCAATGAGGTTTATTAAATATAATAGCCTCTGATCCAAAATCATCTAAGGGTTTTTTAAGAAATGCAAATACATGGCATATGTTATGTATTCTTTGAAGTAGAATATTGTATGTATTCTATTACAGAGACAAGGAACAAAAGAAAGAGAAAATACTAAAGGTTGATATCACAGAGGGGTGGATATCAAATAGCTGCACTTTTTGATGCCTTTGTTTAATAAAGGTTTCTATGTGTTTGTAGAAATACTTTTTGAATTCACTTATACAGACTCATAATTTTCATTTGAAAATCCATCTCGCAAAATCAAAGCAGTATACAAAATAGTGCTAAAATAAAACAGAAATAATCAAATATGTTTAAGTACATAATCTATCATTGGTTTGGAAAATGCAAGCAAGTTATTATCAAAACAATGTATCTTCATTTCCCCTCAACCCATTGCAATAACCCACTTTCCACTACACTGGGCATGAAAGCAAAGCTGCATGAAACAACCTTGGTCTGTGGTTGAAGATGATTCACTGGAGCTTAATCCATGTAGAGTTCCCCTTTACTTTTATGTTCTACCTGAAAGAACTTTCAAATGGGACAAAAGTGAGATCAACTGATATATTACATTTTAACCTAACTGCATCCATCATAATCAACTCCACAAGGCTTTCTGTCTGTAAGGCAAGGCCATTCACCTCCTCTGACTCTGGTCAGGGTCGAGTCACCAGAGGCTTAGTCCATATGTGGACCTTGCAAATGGATTTGGGCTTCTATCACTCATAGTGTTCTGCAAACCAGTTGCTCACAATTTATGATCTGATGCCATTCCCTCTCTCAGATTTTGATTTTATTATTTACAGTCCTTGGATCACAAAGCCCGGTGAACATCTTCCATGTGGTCTCATTTCATGCCTCACTGCTTGTTGTAGATGAGCCTTTAAAACCCCAGCTTAAAAATTCTGCTGTCATAATAAACACCCAACTCACCATCTCCCCCAATCCCTTTACTAGGACTATTGCTAATCTAATTAGCCCATGATAGTCTAGAAACAAACTAGAATTTTTAATTTGTCACTAGTCTTCTATCCACTTTGGCCTAGTCTCAACATCCACTAGGTTTCTGTCCACTTTGGCCCAGACTCATCATCCTCAACATGTCAGGCATACTCTCACACCTCTGACCCTAAATCCTAGTTATATTTAAATACTCTATCCTATTTCTTCTACCTGGTGAATAATAGCTCCTTCAAGATTCAGCAAAAATATCATGTTTGGTGAAACCTCTAAAAATTATTCAGTGTTTCCATAGTGTTTAAGAATACATCTATTATATATCAATCAGCCCCCTTTTGGACTCTTCTTTCTTGGTATAAGAATGATGTTTGATCATCTTGGTATTTATAATGTCAGCATTAAATATTTCACTTGTACTTGAAAAAAAAAAAACCTTGCTTAGTGGTTCTCAACCTTCCAAATGTGCGACTCTTTAATACGGTTCCTCATGTTGTGGTGACCCCCAACCATTAAATTATTTTTGTTGCTACTTCATAGCTGTCATTTTGCTACTCTGATGAAATGGGTGACCCCTGTGAAAGAGTTGTTCAACCCCCAAAGGGGTCACAACCCACAGGTGAGAACCACTGCCCAGATGCTGTTCTTTATGATAGCTTGCCACAATCTAGTTTCTTTGCCATACTTTGATATTGCACTCATGTTTTGAATTGTATGATATGTGAATTATATGACAAGAAATCTGTTTTTTCTTTTAAGAAAGTGGATTATTTCAGATTAAATTTAGTTAAAATTTAGCATTATATAATCTGATCTCTCTTTTGACCCATTTTAAATTTGTTCTACTTACTTTTTTATTGAGATTTTTCTGTTTTATTTTATATTGATGTTTTTTTCCTTAGTATGGTTTTTTGCATATGAAACTCAGGATAATAAAACTATGAACACAGTGACAATATTAATGATCCTGGGTGGTTATGACAGAGGAAGTTGTGGGGATATCAGGAGCTAATACCAATGAATTCTAGAAAGAAGAAAATGTTCTAAAATTGATTGTGGCAATGATTACCGGTAAGCAACTGTTAATATGATTGAATTATTAAATTCTATGCTATGTAAACTGCATGCCAGTAAAACTGTTACCAAATAAAAGACTTTTGATGAATAAAAAGAGAATTCAAGGTATGGGAATATCATGTGGGCAAGTGATTTATCTCTAAAATCTATAAAAAACTACAACACCTCAATGAGAAAAATAAAAATAGCTGAATTAAAAAGTGGGCAAAGAACATGAACAGATTTTTTACTAACGATGATGTCCAGTCAACAAACATATCAATAAATGATCAAGATCACAAGTTATCAAGGCCAGAAAAATTAAAACAATTATGAGTTTCCAAAGTGAAGATGAGGTTCAAAGCTACAGTATTCAGTATGGATTCCAATTCAAGGTAAAGAAAACAAAAATTCTCACAACTGGACCATTATACATAATGATAAGCAGAACAAAGCTTGAAGTTGCTAAACATTTTTATTTTACTTGGATCCATGATCACGATTCATGGAAGCCGCAGCTAAGAAAGCAAGGATAAGATACTGTATTACATGGAAAATGACACTGATACTGAAACACCAAAGCAACAAATGCTGCAGAGGGTGCAGAGAGACTGGAACCGTCATACACTGCTGGTGGAACTGTAAATATGCATAAGGACTGGAAGACCATATCCCACTACCTCACATAGCTGGCTAGAAAATTCTATATGATCCAGAAATACCTCTGCTGGGCTTGTACCCTAACAGTTTTAGAGTCATATCACAAACATACGCACATTCATGATCATTGCAGCACTGTTCACAACAGCAAGAAGATGGAAGCAATCTATATGCCAGGATAAAGACAATTTGGTACATACCCACCACGGAATACTATGCATCACTAAAAACAAAGAGGTAACCACAAAACAACTCATGACATGGATAGACATAGACAACACTAGGCTGAGTGAAATTAGCCAATTACAGAATGACACATATTATAGGAGACCCTTGATAAAAGGAGAGCGAGGAGGTAAAAACTTTGATACCAAAGGAAACCAACTTTAAATGTTGGCCAGGTGAAAAAAGCAAGGGAGGGAAAATAAAAGCATGAGCTAGAGTATTGATAGGGATTAACTTGAGTGAAAGAGGAATTAACTTGAATGATAGAGGGAGATGGGAAATCAAGGTTTGCTCAGTACTTTAAACTGTTGGATACAGTAAACTATTGGATGTTTGATTAATACTTTAAGCTGATAAAAGTTGATGATCCAAAATGTAAACTTTTAACTAATCTACAGTAAATATAATTGAAGAAGGAAAATAAATTTCCTTGAAGTAAACATAGAAAAAGCATTAGCACTTTGAGATTAAGATGATAGATTTTTTAAGTGTTTAAAATGTACTCATTTAGTGCCAACCAAAACAGATTTATTCTGAAATTCACAGACCAAATTCACGGCACAGGCTGATGAACCAAAATTGATAGAACTGATCATGTTGATCTTTTCTCCATTTGTTATGACATTTTCCATTGGTCCAGTTTTGAGAATTTTGGTTTCTTTCATAATGAGTGTAATTCTTATTGGATGCTACAGTCCCTCATGACTTATTCTTAACAACTGATGAGTGGATAAAACAAATCTAATCAAATAATTAATACAGTACAGGCTGCAACAAAAGTTAAGGGAAAAATATATAGAATAAAACAATTCAGTTACAAAGGTGAGATTATATGGTTTCATTGATGTGAAACATACAAAAGATTTAAGTGCGTATAGGAAATGCTAATTATTTTCTGAAATCTTACTAAGAGCTAATTGAATTGTAATGCCGGACAACTACTTAAAGGACACACCGCTCTGTCTTTGAAGTCTGGCCAGAGTGCTCCCTGTGGGCTTGGATGACGAGATGTAATCATCTACACTTGAGACGCGCGTCAGGAGAGACCAATGCCTGAGAATGCGCATCATTCTTGGTAAAGGGGCACCGAGAAAGAGCAGTCCTCACTGAGATGAATTGACACTGAGGCTGCAATGGACCCAGTCATTTAAAGGACTGAAATGATGGCGCAGAGCGGGGCAGAGCTTCTTTCTGTTGGACATGGGGTCACTATTGGGAGGAACTGACTTGGTGACACCTAACAGGGACCTAACAACGCCGACAGCTAAGTGGAAAGATGAAGCATAAATGATTCATCAATGAATACTGGGTTTTCTTTGAGGCCATGAAAACATATTGAAGTTATATAGAGGTGGTGAATTCATGGTATTATGAATGCACTAAAGGTCACAAAATACAGGACTTGGTATTGTGTCCTTCTGTTGTACATATACAGTTATGAGCCTGAACAGATTTTACAGCACCTGACAAAAACATCAGCAACAACAACAACATGACTTTTACCTCATCAAAACAACACAAAGTGCATCAGACAATACAATCTTAAATGCAATGACTGGTGTAATGCTATGTTATGTTGTTTATGTTAAGTGCCTTATAGTCATACCCTAACATTAACCTAACCCTTGATTAAAGCATCTTTGAAATGTCTGATAGCTCACACAAATGATAGGATACACTCCAGAAGTCTTACACTGTATTCATAGGGGATATTTCACAGGAAATAACTTGTCCCAAACAGCATACTTCGAACATATAATTGCTCAATGACTTTATCAAATTATTTTTAATACAAAGTCCTCTTCATTTTCAGAGAGTATCTAGGAAGAAGGTTTCAGGAAATATTTTCAAATTTATCCTTAATTATTTTCACTATTATTATGCCTAAGATGAAAGTGTCTCCATCCCACTCAAAAAGTAATGATGGAAAATAAACGCAACTGCAGCCAAAAACTGCCTACACCAGAGACATCTATTTATATTCATTTTTATAGACTAATACAAACTTGCTTTATTTTGGCTTTCATGGGAAATCAAAACTAAAGTAGTAAATAAATCAAAATATAATGAATCATTTTACAGCTCTAGTCACTAATATTTGAAAAGGTATATATTTATACTTTAATTTCTCACATGTGTGAAGCTCAAATTTGGATCAATAAATAAAGTTGAATTGCAAGCAAGCAATCCAACTCAGAGTGGCCATATAGTTTCTGACACTACATTTTTTTTTAATGGGAGCAGACAGCCTCAACTTTCTCCTGTGGAGCAATGGATAGATTTGAATCACCAAACTTATAGTTAAGAACCTAATGCCTAGCTCACAACATCAAAGTACTGGGGTATTTGTAGAAATGGGCTAATGCAATGCCTTCTCTTTGAGCTGCTTTATCTTATTGTCCTCTTACCCTCCACCTCCCTTTCACCCCACAGCCTTGCTTTGTTTTTGTTTGCTTGTTTGTTTATATTCTGTGTTATAAATCAACAAGAGGAGAAAGCAATAAAATAGTACAACAAAAAATGGGGAACTGCTTCAACACATCAGCATTGTGATATAGATGTGAACTTCACCATCATTTATTTTTCCTCCTTTTCACAAAGTTGCCCATGTGCAGAACAAAACCTGCAGGCACAGTAGATTATTTAATGTAGCTCTTTTAGTCATTGTCTCAGACTCCTACCAAAGGACCTTTCTCTGTATGGGTCTGGTAATCAGGTAGAAGAATAGATTCAGTGGATTCACCTGTGAGTAATTGTGAATGAGAGTCCCAGAGTGGCTTCCTGCTGGGAATAACATGAGCCCTTTGAAGAGGAGGATTAGAGATTCCATTACTACCAAGAGCCAGGAGTGGGGTGCCTCTGGAGCAGAGACACCTGTCCAGTGCTCCTCCAGGATTCAGATGACAGCTCCATCAGAAGAGCAGTAGCAGAACCAGGAGCCACAGCAGGGAAGACAGTGAAGGAGTTCCTAAACCTCTCAGCAAGGAATGCTGAGTGCTCTATGAAGAAGGATGGCTTGCAGAGTGAGGTTCCTCTGGGCACTTAGGGAGGTTGAGGTTGCTGACCCACAGTGCCGGAGCTGTCACTGTGTTGAGGCTTACTGGAAAGGTGTGCCCCTGGATACTTAATTCAGTGAGCTGCGGGCCCCTGGATTTTAAGCTGCATGTCTTTGGGTGGAAGTTTATAGCAAAAAGCTTTACCCTTTGAGCATTTATCAGCAGACATGAAATGTTGTAACATGCCCTGTTAAACAACTATCCTGAATATTTCTCACTAGCATTACAACTTTTAACTTCCTTAGCAAACCTTTTCATCATGATTTTTTTTTCTGCCAGGTCGGGGTAACTATCCAAATGGATATTAGAAACTAGAGAGGTAAAACAGCGCAGGAATTGAGACACTGCAGAATCACGATCTATGGAACTTCTAAAGCTCTGACGTTTTAGAATCAGTCAACAGTCATGTCTTCTGAGACAATTCTTGTTGAGTGTGAATGGACAAACCTTTTTATCAATAGTTGAGCATGCAATTTGGTAGCTGCATATATTAATAGATCATGATTTTAACAGCCTCATTGAACTGAAATTGACATGTATTAGACCATTTATATTTAAAAGTACCATTTAATAAGGGTTGACATGTGCTTTGGGAATGTCCAGGAATCCATCAGCACAATCAAAAGAGGGGGTCCAATTTTCATCCCTTATTCTTTTTTAACCCATTATAAACACACATTATGAAGAAAATTACAATTATTTTCTTCTGACTCTACACCAATTGTCTTCAAGTCAACTGAAACTTATGGCAACCCCACGGGAATCCGAGTGGAACAACACTCTACGGGATTTTAACAACTGAGTTTTCTGAAGTCGGCCACCAGGTATTTTCTGAGCCTCCTGGGTGGATTCAGAACTCTATCTTTCCACTAGTGTCTGAGCTCCTAGCTGTGTGCACCCCCCAGGGGCTTGTTTGTCCTAGCTGTCCTGTAATACACTGATCTGCCTGATTCAGTTCATCTATGTGGAAGAAAAGAAGATTGTGAAACCAATAACTAATAGTCGGGCTAATAGGAAAAATACACACAGAACCAAGCAAGCTTTTGCATGAGATGATCCTTGGTAACTGAGAGTTTATTTTGTGTTTCCTCCTAGATTTAGTCCACACATCACTGAACCACTCAAACTTCAGATTTCAGCAGGAATCCCATTCAGCAACACAATCTTTAGCAATATTTAATAGAACTCCCCTAGCTGGTGAAGAAGAAATATAATTAAAAACAAAATAAGTTAGTTAAATTAAAGATTGGAATCTAATATTAAGTAAAAGAATAAATAAAAAACAAGATAGCATTACAAATACCTGTAAACAAATATATCAGTCTAAAAAATGCATAGATAAAACTAAAACCCAGAAAGAAAATATTTTAAACAAAATATATAGGTGATAGTAAATATTAAAATATAAATATAAGAGCAGGGGTTTAGGGAGAAAAGTTATTGAAAATGAAAATTCATTGTTTCCAAAATTTGGTGAGATGTGTAATATAAAGAATTAATCATTGATATTCAATCTCTGATAAAGGGAAATGATAAATAGCCAACAGCATATATCAATGACACTAATCTTACAAGACACCCTTTGATATCCTGGGTAACTGGAAATTAACTAAAAAGTGTGATTTTGGGAAAAAAGATCTAACATTTTTTCTCTTTCCGCTATAAATATAAGACTATCTAGTAGCTCAATGGTTAAGGTACTTGGTGCCTAACTGAAAAGTCAGTAGTAGAAACCCACCAGCACTCTGAGGGAGAAATATGTATCAGCTTACTTCTATAAAGATTAAATCATTGGAAACCCAATGGTGCAATCTAGCCTGTCCTATATGGTCATGGCAATGGCTTTGTTTTCTGGGTTTTCCATGTGTGGTGTGCAAAGACATTCAACTGTGTGGACCACAGCGAGATAGGGCTCTCCTGGAGAAAAGCGGGAATTCCAGAACACTCCATTATGTGAATGGGAAACCTGTACATAGATCAAGAGGCAGTTGCACTAACAGAACAAGGGAATATTATAGTGTTGAAAATCAGGAAAGGTGAACTTCAGGGTTGTATTCTCATCATATTTATTTAATCTTTATGCTGAGCAAATAATCAGAAACCCTGAATTGCATGAAGCATCAAAATTGGAGGAAGGCTTATTAACAACCTTTGAAATTCAGGTGGTAGAATCTTGCTTGCTAAAAGTGAGACAGGCTTGAAATACTTGTTGATGGAAATCAAAAGTTGTAGTCTTTAGTATGGATTCAAACTCAGTGTAACGAAAACAAAGATCCTCACAAGTGGATCAAGAGGCAACATCATGGTAAAAGGGGGAAAAGTAAAGGTTGTCAAGGTTTTGATCTTGCTTGGATCCAGAGCCAATGCTCATTGACGCAGCTGTGGAACGATCAAAGGGCTCTTGAGACTCGGAACTCGGCTGAACAAGCCCTCTTAAAAGAGGTGAAAAGAAAGGAAATTACTTTGAGGAGCAGGGCGTACCTTACCTAAACCTTGGTATTTTCAATCGCCCCAAATACGTGTGGAAGATGGACACTGAATAAAGAAGACCAAAGAAAAATCTCTGCATTTAAATGATGGCATTATCAAAGAATATTGAAAGAAGCATGGAGTGTTAAAAAAATAAATAGTTCTGTCTTGGAAGAAGTATACCCAGAATGCTCCTTAAAGACAAGGAGGCAAGACTTTGTCTCATGTACTTTGAACATGTTCTCAGGAGAGAGCAGCCCCTGGAGAAGAAGATCATGCTTGTTTAAGTGGATGGTCACCAACAACAAACAAAACAAGGAAGGCCCCCATGAAAAAAGAGGAAGGACAGATGGACTTACAAAGTCACTGCAACAATGGGCTAACACATAAATCCGTATGAGCCCAAACTGATTGGATGGCACCTAATACCAACAACATGATGAGTAGGCATTTTAATTATAATTTCTATGTGTGCACATAGGTAAAAGAAAACATTAAGTTGTGGAGAACATGAATGACACATAGCTACTATTGGGAAGCCATCTGATCTTTGTATTGCATGTATTTGAAATCATTCAGCAATGCCAATATATAGGTCTTCTGGTAAGAAAAGTCAAGAGTGATAAAAGACAGAATGAATATTTTCAAATGGTCAAAATTCCTTTACACATTTATGTCTTCATAAACTCTGAAATAAAACTCACCTAGTGCTCCCTGTACCTTTAAAGAGCAATGGGATTAAGCTTTCATGGCTCTGGGGAAGTTAAACCTGGAGATAATTTTAAATACTCAAGTGGCATTTTTTCTTTATGGCCTGATGGCCAGGTGGATCACAAGCCACACTGCTAATCCAAAGGGCAGCATTGGAACCCATAACCCAGCCTGAGGACAAAAGGTGCTATTTTCTGTTCCTATAAAGGTCTCAGAAACCCAAGGGTGCAGCTATGAAGCTATAATCTGTCCTCAATGGTCATTATGAGTCAGAATTGATTCTATGACAATAGAATGAGTTGAAGTCAAACCCATTGATTATTTTTGTACTTAAGTACATAAAAAATTGTCACCTAATGCCATAGAATCAGTTCCAGCTCATAGATACTGTGGTAGTTACATAATCTAGTGTCAATTGGAAGATTAAGAATATAAGGGTGGAGTCTAGGCTGTCAATCGGGATATGGCCAATGAGATCTCAGTGTAGGCATGGCCTTCCTCTAAGGATTCTGGGAAATCCTGATTTTTCCTCCTTGGTGGTGGGAGAATCTCTGCTCACACCCTGGGAGATATAGCAGCTGATAAGACATGTGGACCCACCCTGATGCAGCTCTGGTTGCTGGAGAAGCCATGCAGGGACCCTTGCCAGCACTGAGATATTTCCAATGCCACTGGATCCAAAGACTTTCTATCCACCTGCCTGTGACCTACATTCGGCGTCATTGCATGTGTTTCGTGAGTCTGAAGAGGACTTTATAGTTTGCTATAGGACGTATGGGCTTATATCTGATTTATGGACTTGATCTTGACTGGGCTGGGATGTTTTCTCAATGTTCAATTGCTCTTGTATATAAATCTCTTTCTTATACACGTGTGTGTCCACGGATTTATTTCTCTAGTCGACCCAGATTAGTCTCTACATAGGATTTCTGATGCTCTATAAATCCTTATGGCAGAAGACAGTCTCAACTTTCATCTAGAAAGACTTTTCAGTTAGCAGCCGAAAGCTTATACCAGGACTCCTAAAACTGACATCACTCAAAACCACACTCGCTGTCATAAGGTCAACGGACTTAGAGTGACACTAGAGGAAAGGGCAGCACTGTCCCCGTGAGTTTGAGACTGTACCTGTAAATGGGAGTAGAAAGCCTTATCTTTCTCCTGCAAAACAGCTAGTAGTTTCCAACTTCTAACCTTGCAGTTTGCAGCCCAACCTGCAACCCACTACACCGCCAAGGCTCCTTAGACAGTAATAGATATGATTCAGTAGGTTCACGATACTGTTCTTTGTTTTCACTTTGTAGCAACAGGAGGCTTAACTTTTTTAAAATTTTTAATTGCAGTCCATTTGCTAGTGTAATTGGGATGGAAAGGAAGTAAATATAGCTTAGAGATAAAATTCCATCTTAGAGTAGAAATAAGGTATTCGGTTGGCATTGGTGGTGAAGGGTCGGGGGGGCTAACTGCAAAGTTGGTGATTCAAACACATCATCAGCTTCACTGTAGAAACATCAGGCTATTTGCTACAGTAAAAATTTACAAATATTTACACTCAAAGGCCACCAGGTGGACTACTAACTGCAATGTCACCTAGTGCAAAGTCAATAGCTGCTCTACATTAGAAGAATGATACTTTCTATTGCCTTCAAAATGTATAGACTCAGTACCCTGTCACTTTGATTGTTCACCCGGATACCTGTACATCGAACTTAAAGGGTCAGGACTGGGAGTCAGGACTGATTGGCTAGGTAGTGGGTTTTGGGTCCTTCACAGTGTTCTATATCCTTATTAACTTTTCTACCCCCTACCTCCAGTCCTTACCTACTAGCAGAGTTAAATCCAGGGTGACCCCATGTGAGCTAGAATGGACTGGTCCATCTAGCCTCTGGTGATTTCCTTCTGAATATAATTGAGGGATGGAAACAACCTGGTTATCAGATAGAGAGTTTTGGACAGATGATTATAGTAGATTAAAATGATAAACCTAACTTGAATGGTTAAAACCTGGGAACTTCCCCGTTCTCTCTCTACCTTCACCTTCCTGCTGGCTGACCTGGATTGCTGCCAGAACCCTCTGATATCACCAACATCATAGGATCCACAGAACTGTGCATCTACCAGTCTTCCTGCATTCTTCATTCTGCATTTTCTTGCATTCTGCATCATTGCTTGTGCTTGTGTGAGTCTGAAAAGGAACTTACTGACTTATACAGGATTTACGGACTTGAGTTGCATTGGGCTGGGATGTTTTATTGATGCATAATTACTTCTTGCTACAAATCTCTTTCTTACACATATGAATGCCACTAGATTTGATTCAATCTCCCCTTTGATACACTTTGTGTTTGTGCTAGTTTTTAATGTTTTCTGTGGGTTTTTTTCATATTGAGATTAATTTCTGTTGTATTTCTTTAATTTCTATTAGCCTTCTTGGTTTTCTGTTATATATTTTTCTGTTTTTCAGTATCAAAATCCAGCAGATGAATCTATAGAGACAATAACTAGAATGAGAGTTCCTGGAAGGTATCCAGGGGGCAGGGGGAGCTGATATTAAGGATTACAGGAAAAAGAAACTGTTTTTAAACTGATTGTTGTAGTGATTGTACAATCCTGCTTGATATGACTGAATTACTGAATGGCGTGATGTCTTAATTAGGTACTATCAAAAGGGTCTGAATAAAATATTAAGGAAAATCATGATTAATTCTTCTGAAATTTTAGATAGAAATTGCATCACAGAATGGTAAGATCCCTAGAACGGAAATCCTCTACCAGTGGGTGTAAATTTTAAGATCTTAAGCATCTTAAAAATATATTTAATATATCCATGATCAGGTTTCTTGTGCTTTAATATTAATATGATTATTCTATATACTGAGTATATCAAATAATCATGAGAAGATTAAATGAGAGAATATAGGCACTTAATAATTTAGTGCCTACTATGTACTCAGTAAATATTAATTATTAAATGGGGCCATGTCTGAAGGGTAGAAATATTTTTGAATAATTAGGCAAACATTTTTATGTAACATATTCCTTTGACTAGTGGTATAATGAAACTGGTTTTCTTCTTTGTATTTTTCATTCATCACTTTATTGAGAGCTCTTAGATGCTATAACATTCCATAGTTCAAATAGCTAAAGAATACTTGTACAATTTCTACTAAAATCAGTTTCAACCTTTTTCTTTCTTCTTGAACTCTTTGATATCAGCTCCCCTTTAGCCCTTCCTTCCCTCCTCTACCCTCCCCACCCAGGATCCCTTGTTACGCAACCAATATATCCATTCACCTACAATTATGTTTTTCAGCCCCCCCCCACCTTGAGTGGGGTTAAACAGTCATCATGACTATCAACTCCCCCGTCTTCCCTTCCCCTCCCCACTGCCTTCCCATCATCTCAAGGAATCATTACTCCTATTGCTATTTCTGAAGGGTCATTCATCCTGGCGTTCCTGCATCAAATGATCTTAATTATACAGATGAACATGCATAGGTCTAGCAGTATTAATGAGGTGAAAAAGCATTAATCGTAAGGGGAGGAAATGCTAAAGACCTAGAGGGTAGTTATGTGTTCCATCAGTGCTATGCTGCACCCTGAATTCCTCATTCCCTCTGAGAGGCCCCTCTGTGAGGGACTGTCTGATTGTCCTGCAGGTGGGTTTTGGGTCTCCACTTTGTCCACACTCCTTTATATCAATTTGATTGCTTATTTTTTAACTTTTGATCCCTAATCTGTTGACACCTCGTGATCACATAAACTGGTATGCTTCATCCATGTGGACTTTACTGCTTCTCTGCTCAATGGCTGCTTGTTTGACGACAAGGTTTTAAGACCCCAGGTGCGATAATTTATAAGAGTGAGGCCCCATCAACTTTCTTGACCACATTTACTTACACATCTGCATCTATTTTTCATTCAGTGATCATGTTGGATAGGTGATTATCATACAGTGCTGCATTATTAGAATAAACCATTATTGTACTTCTGAGAGGTTTTAGTAGAGTCTCAAAGACCATCTGCTTCCTTGTCATATTTGTATATAGTACATGTGTAGACAAATACACCTATCTTTATATCAGTATGTTTTTGCATATTAATATATTTATACTTTTGTATCTACATTTTTGGTTTCTTCTTTTTTCTTTCCTCATGCCGATTATCATGCTTAACCATCATTCACCTCTCAGTAATTCCTCTCAAGCACTTTTCAATTGATCAATATCCTAGGATGCTACACTCTCCTCACCACCCATTTTGTGACCTGTGCTTATCCTCGGTCCCTGTCAGTGTTGGCTCATCACTCACCTCCCCCCACATCCTCCCCTGGATTGCTGCCAGAACCCCGTGATATTACCAACATCATAGGATCCACAGAACTGTGCATCTACTGCTGATAGTTGACATGGACTCACCCTGTTGGAACAATGGAGCGTTCAGATCTGTAAACAGTCTCAGAAACTACTCACACAGGCAACTCTACTCTGCTATAGTGGGTCGCTGTGAGTCAGCATCCGCTTGAGGATGGCGAATTTTAAAAAAATATGTTTAGAGAGAAGGGAAATATCATTTAGGGAATGATAATTAAACTTATGATGTGTATAGTACGTATAATCCGTTGGTCACTATTCTGTCTCTGAGGCGTACACACTGTTGAGCACTCAACTACTAAACAACATTTGGGCAATTAAGCCCTTGGAAAGGTCAACACTTGGAAACCCCGTGGAGCACGGTTCTAACGTGCACACGTGGGGTGATCGTGCGTCAGGATGACGACAATTGATAACAAGCAACAGGTAATAGCTAACCATTTTGAATGGTTTAACTCTCAGAATAAGCCAGTATATTAGGTGTTACTAGTTTCTCCATGAATAAGTTCCTATGTAAAGCAGAACGGAGATTTGACCCTGGGCAGCAAAGCTTGTTTGTTCTCTTCCATGCGAGTTACAGCGGCTCTCAAAAGAAAAGGGGAACCATGGGATGGGATCAGTACGAAAGAGACAATTGGGCACTGTGACCCCGTATCCTGCACCTCATCATACAATCCCCTCCATGTCTACAGTTGACTTAAAAGAAGGAAATCTTATTGGACATTTAATTTCAGAATTAATTTAAAAGGTTTTATTCACCGTGTAGAAACCTGGAGTTTAGATCAATTGGGGGAAATAACAAATTCAAACTTTAGGGCAAAAAAACCCCTAAAACAAAACAGTGAAATATTTAAGTTGGCAAACTAACTTTTGTGAAATAATTTTCAATTCGGATATATATAGGAGTGAATAAAAAATAGAAGCAGACTGAGTTATGCAATGAAAGCCAACTCAAAGTATCGTTTGTCGACAATAGTCATTGTTTTAAATAGTCTTTTTTCCCTGCTAACTCTAGTGAAAACAATAACACTTATGAAATTTATGAAGGCTATTTAGAAAAGCTTTCTACTGAAATGATGTAGAACCTGATTTATTGCTCTAATTTGGGCTTGTGCATTCAACTATCAGAATGAAGAAAAGCTTTGTTCTGTAAATAGACTTTGAATTTTATATACATATATTTAGATAGTTATATATTAAATGTATTTAGTGGTAGAATGTTCCCCTATAATTTTTATATAAATACTCCACTATGTACATAGTTTAGATATATATTAAACTAAACAATATGTTGAATAAACTATAGAATTTATCTGCTTGTCAATAATAGCCATCGATAAAGCAGCATGCCTTAATTGTAATAATATTCAATAAATTTGAAAAAAACATATAATCTCATTTACTTTTGATTCTAATCCAGAAAATATTACCTTCAAAATTAACTGGGATCTTTTTGGTGATTTTATTTTTAAAGTCAAATTCAAAGTAATGCAACAACTAATGAGCATCAACCAATGACTTTAATTTAGAAATACATTGGTGGAATGTAGTGACCTTTTAATCTACGGTGTGTCGGAGAATAGCAAAGGGACAGAAGAAGACCTAGAAGAGATTTCATTCACTTTCCCTGCCGAAAACTTGAGATTGGCACGCCAGGACAAGCGTCACTGGAGTTTATGTGACAGCTTATTTGAACATCAGTTATCAATCACTCACTCCTTTTACAGTAATTCCCATATCTTAAATAGCAATTTTAAATGGATTTTAGACTTTTATCTAAATATTTTGAACACAAATTTAATGTATTTTGAAACTTTTTAACTCATACATTTTCTGCCCATCACCTTTCACTGAGAAGAAATGATAATAATAAATATGTCATAACCCTTTGCAGGTTTATTAAAAATGGCATCAATATTGAGATTTTCAAAACTTAAAAAAAATAAATGAGAGAAAGTTTATTTTTTCACAATATATTTCTGATCTCTTAATGACCCAGAAACCAAAAGCAGAAAGCAAGTAAAGAAAATTGATAAATGAATAGAGTAGACTTGGTTTGTTTTGAAACTTTTACTGATTTATCTATTAGCAAAAGAGGGGGTGTGAAAAAATGTATTTGTCCAGAGTTAAAGTTACAATAAAGCTATATCTTGTAGAAGAAAATAAACCAAAGAACTCGTAAATATAATCATGTTTTCCAGATTATTGCATATTAAGAAACCTCCAATGGAGTGTTTAAACTTGATGAGGTTTTTATAGGGATCGTTGGAAAAGCTTTCTGTTTAAGTTTAGCAATAGTTGTCAAAAATAGCTATCTGACACCACTAAAAACAAACAAAAAACAACCCCTGCTATTCATATGCAATCATAGCAGCTTCTATATGATTTCTAAAGGAGCATCCGGCTGCATCCTTCCAACAATGGTGGCAGTAGTGAATTGATCATGGACTGCCCATGGATCAGAGCGGATTTCAAAGACTACATGCAACAAAGGATACCATTGTTGATGCCAAAGGAATCCTGTCTGAAAATAGAGCATATCGGAAGGATGTCAACTTGTGTTCATTGACTATGACAATGCATTTGACTTTGTGGATCATAGCACATTATGAACAGCCTTGAGAAGAACGGGAATTCCAGACATTTCACTATGGCTCAGATTGATCCTACGGTAGGATAAAAGGACAATTGTGGGAGGACAACAAGGGAATGTTATAGTTTCAAATTAGGAAAGATGTGCATAAGGGTTGCAGCCTCTCACCATATATATCCCAACTATATGCTGAGGAAATCACAGAGAAGCTGGATTATTTGTAGGAGAATGTAACATCAGCATTGGAAGAAGGGTTATCAACAACCTGTGGTCTGCAGATGGCAAAACCTTGCTTGTTGAAAGTGAGGAGAACTTGAAGCACTTGATGAATATCAAGGATTGTAGTGTTCACTATGGAATACAACTCAATGTCAAGAAGACCCAAATCCACATAACTGGACCAATTGTTACCATCATGATAAATAGAGAAAAATGTTAAAATTGTCAAGGATTTTATCTGACTTGTAGCCACAATCAATGCTAATAGAAGCAGAAGTCAGGAAATTAAAAAGATCTATTGTACTAGGTAAATTGGTGGCATAAGATCTCTTTAGAGTATTGAAAAGCAAGGATGTTTCTTTGAAGACCTAGGTGAACCCAAGCCATGGCATTTTCAATTGCCTCATATACAACTGCATAAGAAAGACCTAAGAAGAACTGATGCATTTGAATTGTGCTGGAGAAGAATACTGAAAGTTCTATGACCTGCTAAAAGGGCCAGGCAAGTTGTCAGGGAAGAAGTATGGCCACGGTATTCCTTAAAAGTGAAGCTGAGGAGACTTCATCCTACATGCTTTGGATATGTTGCCAGGAAAGACCAATCCCTGAGAGACATCATGTTTGATAAAGCAGAGGGACATTGAAAAAGAAGAAGGCTCTCAAGGACATGGATGCAACCATAGCCTTGAGGATCAGAACAGTTATAAGGACAATATTTCCTTCTGTGTGCATTGGATTTCTCTTGATCAGAACTAAACTGTAGGCATGTAAAAACAACTCTGAGAGAGCAGATAAGAGTCAGAATCCACTCCCTGGCAGTGAGTGGTAGCTAGCAGCTAACCTCATGAAACAATTGGACCACCGAAGGACTACTTTACTCAGCACACTATTTATTTCCAATTTTAATTTCATTGGACTCCATGGGATGAGTGCTCAGTAGCTCCTTTGTGCCCTAAGGACAGATTCAACAGCCCACAGGAGCAGTTGCTCTTTCGGGTTGTTCTACCCTGCTCTGTAGGGTCAATATGAATCAGTATTGGCTCTATGGCAGTGAGGAGTTTTGTTTCGTTTTTGTGATAAAAAGATGGGAGGAGAACTTGATTCAAAGTTACCACATAATATGACAATGCCATCTAGTTCTCTTAGGAAAATGATGCTTTAAAAGGAGTGTTTATACATACTTCTGAAACAATCTGTTGGCCTGTTTGCTGTCAATTATTTGCAGTTATTCCGATGTAGGTATGATGGAAGTACCTCAAAGAATAAAATTTTGCCTCATTCCATGTCTCAAGAGAATTAGGTTAGTGTCATGATTCTGTGCATTCATAGCATTGTATGTATCTTCTTCAGAGCACAGACTTTTGGTGAGTCTCATTAAATTATTCCTTTAGTCTTCCTGGTTATGGTTGCTGTGTTATCATTGCAGAGCACAGTTCCTGGCACAAAATTTATGTAAAGTTAATATTTGCTAAAATAATTAATTTTTTTCTTTCTATATATTTTGTCAAAATGACAAAATCAATTCCTTTTCTTATGTTGTTAACTATTAATTTCAAAGTTCTAGTATTTTACAAGTCTGTTTTCAAAGAATAACTAGCATGCAAGTTATGAGAAAATGATTTTATTTTTTTTGTTTTTATTTAATTGCTAACTTTTATTCATCTAATTATTTTACCTGCAGTTATTCATTAAAAGTTAACTTTACGTTGTAATTGCCTATAGAAACTTCTCCTAATTAACCTTAAATCTAGAAAACATAAGTTTTTCTCAAGCTAAGAATTATTCATGATGATTCAGGTAGTATTTCCTTTTGCTTATGTTAAGATACTTTTGTTACTTTCTATTTTTGATACTGAATTGTTTAAGCTTTTTCTCACTATAAATTTTATTATCTTAAGGCTATTTTAATTGGATTGGGTAAGATTTAAATGAGCTTTCTTATTGTTAGTTAAAACATTACTGACTTCTATAATCCTTAGCTGAATATTTTGGCCCTTAGCTTTCTAGTTGAAAGTGTTCCTAACGTAGGGAAGTACCAATTCCAATTTACAAGATTTAGGAAGCTTTCTAATTTAAAAGTTGATAATTGGTCTCAACTTTTGACAAATGTTGGCACTACCTTTTATGTATTCTGCAATTAAAGACAACAACAAAAACTCTCACTAATCATTTATAAATATTAGTAACAACATGATTTCCTTTTGAATTTACTTAAGAAATAAACATAAAATGCATTTAATATTATTTATCTTAATTGCAAATGTTTATGTATTTCAGGTACATGTGGCAAAATAGGTAAACTTCATTATAAAAAAATGTTTGTGGGTGGATATGCAGCCTAAATTCCCACCAATATAATCCTTGTAACACTGACTGTGTACTGTATTGACTGTATCTTTCAAAAACAACAAAATTATTACCATTGAATCACGTTTGACTCACAAGGACCCTCTAGGACAGAGTAGAGCTGTCCCACGGGGTTTCTAAGGCTGTAATCTTTACAAAAGCAGACTGCGACATCTTCTGTGGATTAGATGGTTGGAATGAACCACCTGCCTTTTAGTTAACAAGTGAGTACCTAGTTAACTGTGTCACTGGGAACCTTTATAAATTATATTCATGTATACTTGGATTAATTTTTAGAAGAGTGAAGAGAAAATATAATTTAAATTTGCAATGCTTGTAATTTTTTTCAATTAAGTTATTTAAAGATAATCTTAAAAAAATAAAAAAAGATAATCTTATGGTATTGTGAAAAGAGATGATTTAACACATGAATAGGTTTTGACACTGTGCTTGGAATAAAGTAATCAACCAATAATACAGTTTAATCTCTATTTTGATTGCCATATATACTCGAATATAAGCCAACCTGAGTATAAGGCAAGGTACCTAATTATTACCTGGGAAACCAGAAAAACTGATTGACTCAAGTATAAGCCTATGGTGGAAAATGCAGAAGCTATTGGTGAGTTTCAATAATCAAAACAAATGAAAATAAAATTACTAAAAATTGACACATCAGTGAGGTAATGTATTTAAACATTTGTTTTAAATAAAAACATAAAAAGAAGGAAAACAAGTCATTTAACATTAGTAAACCAGCACAGTAAGTAGAAAATAGGTTCAACAAAAACAACAAGGTATCAACATTGATACCTTAAGAGTACTATTCCCTGAGCTCAATTAGCAACCAAGCTAAAATGTAAACAGTTCAAATTCTTCAAAACTGGATTCTTCATTATCATCTGTATCCCAATGCAGAGCTTCAGCTGGTGTGAGGTCATTATAGACCCTGTCCTCACTGAGATCGCCGTCATCACCATCACTGCTGTCATTTTCATACAAAGCGCAGTCTTCACTGCCATCCATAGCATTACTAATACTACATTTCTGGAAGGCACATCGCACCATGTCTTCTGGAATGTCTTCCCATGCATCTCGAACCCACTTTGCTATTAACTCTATGTCAGGCTTCATGAGATTTCTTCCTTTTGTTAGTAGGGCTTGACCAGATGGCATCCATTCATGCCACATCCTTCTCACATGGTCTTTAAAAGGCTTATTCAAAGATATATCCAGAGGCTGCAGTACAGATGTAAGCCCACCTGGAATATCAGCTAAAGTAACTTTACTAGATTTTGCCAATTTTTTTATGTCATCCAATAGGTGGGCTCTGAACATATCCCAAACAAGTAATGATGGCTTTTTCTTTAAGGCTCCTCCTGGTTGTCAGTTCCAAATTTCTTCCAGTCATTTTTTTGTTCCGTCTTCATCCAATCAACCTTGAACATGTGCATGCACAGTAATTCTTGGCGGGAAAATGATCTTTTTAGGCAAGGTCTTCCTTTTAAAAATAATGACAGGATGCAGCTTAGTTCCATTAGCCAAACATTATAGAATATTTGTAAAGTGTTTTTTGGTTTTTTTTTCATTTCCTGTGGTTGTGAGAAAAATGTTTTTTTTCTCCTAAACGTGCCACAGTTCTGTTGCTTGGAAGATCAAAAGTCATGGCAGTTTCATCCAAATTCCCAATATCTGCCAGGTCATAATTATAAATCCTTCTTTGTTTTATAATAAATGACTGGAATGACATAATTCTTTCTTCAAGGTCTTGTGGCAATTTCTGGGAAATCTTTGTTCTTTGTCTCAAACATAGGCCAAACATGAAGCGGGTACACCACCCTGCTGATGCAGCAAATTTTTCAATGCCTGGTGCTTTATATTTGTCATCCTTAGTCATTGGCAGAGCACGTAAGCGGATTCTCATGCATGTTAAACAGTAACCATTTTGGCGACACTCCATAACCCATTTATCCAATTCTCTCTCTAGAGCCCCATAAAAAGACATTAAATCACGATGAGCTTATTTAGATTTTGGAATCTGTTCTAAGTCAGCCTTCATTATCTGCCACTCCCTCACTTGCTTTTCGTCAGCACAGAATCCCCTCCTTGCAATGCTGTTATTGCTCTCTTCTGCTCTTGACACAATCTTAATTTTGAAACCAGCCTCATATGACAAGCGTTTTTGTTTTGGTTCAAGAGTACCCATTTCTAATAGGATAAAAAAAACAAGACTTTGAAAAATAACTTTGATGGTAATGCCTACCCCTCCCTGCGACGTGTTAGCCAGGAGGAGGGGGGTAGTCGTGCGGGTGGGGGATGTAGGATGTGAATTAACACAGAGACCAGAGGGGAGAGACAGAGCACAGCCACAGACAAATCCTTACCAGTTCAGCTGCCGGAGTAAGTGAATCACTACGGGTGCTTCTGTGAATTGGAGCCATCCACATCATAGACGGCTCTGATTGGTTAGATGGGTGCTCCTCCTGTTACCTCAGGGCAGAGGGGAGAGAAGGAGGCCAGTGAGATGTTACACCTCGCTCTGGTACCACTGACTTGTATATAAGCCAAACCCCAGTTTTTCAGTACTGAAAAACTCGGCTTACACATGAGTATATACGGTAGTTAAGCATAAATATGCAGAAATGGCGAAAGATACTTGTAAGTAGAAGATTTTCTTAGATATCCAGTTTTGTTATAACAGAAATACCCACGTGGGTGTTTTAACTAGCAGAGAGGTATTTTCTCACAGTGAAGGAGGCTAGAAGTTCAAATTAGTGTGCTAGTTTTCAGAGGAAGGCTCTATCTCTCTCTGTTACCTCTGATGAAACATCCTTTCTTTAGCATCTCTAGCCCCTGCTTTTCTCACTTCTTGTGTAATCCTCAGGTGGCATCCGTCTTCTCCCCCTTTGTGCTTGCTGGCATCTGTACCTAACTCATGATATTTATATCTTAGAGTGACTATGTTCAAGACACGGCATAAACTCATGAGCATAACAAAACATCGTCCAGATGGAATAGGTATAGTGTTTTTAGATGTCCCCGAGTTGTGTTTTGACCTGAAGAAACTCCTTGTGAGAGCACAGAGCTGCTCCCAAGCTTTCCTAGGCGGTGATTCTAAAGATATAGAGCCCCGGTGGCTCAGTGATTAAGCACTCGGTTACTAGGTGAAAAGTTGGTGATTCAAACCTATCAGCTACTCTTTCAGAAAAAAAGGTGTGGCAGTCTGCTTCCATCACATTTATAGACTTGAAAACCTCATGGGGCAGTTCTACTCTGCTCTACAGGGTCCCCATGTGTAGGATATAAAAAGACTTATCCCCAGCTTTGTCTCTCCCAATGATATGCCAAATGTTAGAGGCAGTTTGCCAGCTCATGGTAGGAGGTCAGATGCTTAGAGATATTCTCCCTGAAGGCATACAGCCATCAGACTAATGTCTGCTCCACTGAATGTGGGGTTCACACCCTACTGTTAAGGATAGTAATTGTTTCCATGGAGATCCAGAAAAGTGGTCAAACCTGCTCAGTGACATCCAAAGTTAGGCTGCCATCCTGAATCTAGAATCCACCCATCTTGTCACATGTGTATCTCGAATACCCCCCATTCCTATTGCGTGGATACCCCGAGATGGTCCCCTTCTCATTACTCTATTACCTATAGTACAACTCCTTCCTGTGACGTATGTCTTTACCTGTAATTAGGGGCTTGCATGCCCCCCCCCAATATCTATAAGCCTTTGTTAGAAATAAAGAGCTCTCTCTCCTGCCCTCTCATCTCCTATCTCCACATGTACCACTAAGAGGAGCTGAGGTGAGCATACTACCATGAAATGTGTCTTATTTATTACTCACTTATTATCACTGTACAATTGGGCCTGCTGGGCCTGTGATGATTTGTTAGGGGCTGGCTCCCCTGACACCTATGTGTTAGAATCAACCTGGTGACAGTGGATTTGGTTTTTTTTAATCTTTAAGGGAACAGATTGGCAGTTCTCTCTCTAGGAGCTGCTGGGTAGGATCGAACCATTCAGCTTGCATATATTTATCAGAGAACACTTAAATGTGTGCCAGCAAGGCTCTCTAACATGGTATTCATTTTAAACTTCAGTTTTAAAATTTAAGGTAGCCATTATTCTCAATGGCTCCAGCCACACACTTTTTACTTTGCTGTGTCATTGAACATAAGCATTTGTTTAACAGTGGCCAACAATGTTTGTATCTTGCTATCAGTTCCTAACCTGACTGAAGGAAATGTTATATTTTGTTTAATTTACAGCTAAAGTAACAATGCCTCAGAGTTGTACCGAACCCATGCTTGAGAATACATAACACTGGGAAAATGTGCTGGATGCACAGACAAAGAGTGAACTAATACAATAAGAATTTCCATTCAGGAGGTCATTCTGTGGGATATGTTTTGGAAATATTACTTAGCAGATTTAATTCTAAGATAGATATATTGAAGTATATTAAAACTCTCGATGCCAAACAATAAAGAACTGCCTTTTAGTTTTAAACAAGAAGACTTGAATTACTATAAGACTAAGTCAATGTGTAATTGACGTAAGATCAATTAAATAAGGACATGGATTGGAACAGAAGATTGTAGTAGAGTTTAATTTGAAGCACTAGGTTTACAGAAGTCTATAGCAGCAAAAACCCAAAATCTACTTGCAGAGTCCTCATATAGAGTAAAACCAGGAAAAATATAAACATAGACAAAAACTCAGACTCACAGTCATTCAGGTGACAGCCACTCACACGGACCCTGTATGGCAGGGTAGAACTGTCCTTGTGAGTTTCAGATATTGTAACTCTGTATGGGATCCTCTCTCACCCCCAGAAATATTGGGCTTTCAAACTGGGGACCTTGCAGTTAGCAGCCCAAAGAGTAATCACTACATCGCCAGGGATCCTCCATGGAATTCCTTCTGACCATCAACCAGGAATGTAAACTGCCTTGCCTTCACACAGAATGCATTAGAAAGAGCATTGCCTCCACCACCCTGTGATGATTCTAGTAACTCATTCATTAATTCAGTGCATTTAAATCCAGTATGTATCACGTGCTGTCACAGCCGTCACTCACTGCAGACCCTTGTGGGTTTCTGAGACTGTAACTGTTTACTGGAAGAGAAACCCCAGTCTTTCTCTGAAGGAGCTGCTGTTGCTTTTGAAATGCCCACCATGAGGATCCCAGCCCGAAGTGTAACCACCACACCACCAAAGTTTGAGGCATCATTTTAAAAAATGTACTTTGAAGGTATGATTTCATTCCATCTTTGAAATATTCTATGAGGTAAATACTGTTGCTATTTGGATTTAACTGTTAAAAGAACAGAGACAAGGACAAGTTAAGTGAATATTCAAGGTCATACAGATGTTAAAAAAGAAAGTTCCCAGAGTGCTTATCAAGATGAATCACATGGAGCTCATGTTGAGAAATAAATAAAACAAGCAAAACCTCAAATAAAATTATTGAGAATTAATGTAACCAAAGTAGCTTTATTTTTTAAGACACTGAATAGCATGATATAAATATTTACAAAAGGAACAGATTGACTTCGGGTTCCTGCAATCTGACTCCCTCAAGCACCTGGAACTGCTAGTTTATTATTATTGTTATTATTATTTTGATAATCTTACAGTTGTTAAAAAGGGAACTGTGAGTTGGGGATTGGTCCTCGCCTGGGTCTTCACCTCAAATTCATATTATCGAGGCAAAGTTATGGAGTAGATTACAGTTTATAGGGACCCCATGGAACAGATTTTCCAGAATGTAAACCTTTACTGGAATAGACAGTCTCATCTTTTTGTGAGGATTGGTAGATGGGTTTACATGGCCAACCTTGAGGTTAGCAGTCCAATGTTCAACTCACTGTCCTTCAAGGTGTCATGTCATGTGATCTAGATATTTAACAACGAGGAAACTAACAGCAACAAAAAATTATGCTCAGTTCTCTCAGACATTATGTGACCTGGTTGTTGTTTGAAAGAGAAAGATGTAAATTCAGTTTTGAAGAGTGAAATGATATATTTCTCCCCTCCTAACTGAAAGACTCATCGTCCAACCCCAAGATTATCCTAAGGAAAAAGGGTCTGTGACTGTGCTTCTACAAAATTATCCCAAAAAGCCAGTCCTCTAACACTGAGGCAATCCTGATTCACAGTGGCCCTGTAAGACGGAGCAGCTCTGCTCCATAAGATTTCCAGAATCTTTGCAGAAACAGACTGTCCCATGGTTCTCTCAGACTGGCTGGGGTGGAGGGAGTGGGTCAGGATGGGGAAAATGAGCAGCAGATATTAAGGGCTCAAGTGGAGGGCAAATGTTTTGAGAATGATTATGGCAACAAATGTACATATGTTCTTGACACACTGGATATATGGGTGGATTGTGATAAGAATTGTATAAGCCCCAATAAAATGATTTTAAAAAGTGAGAACCAACAATCTTTGGGCTAGCAGCTCAGTCCTTAACCACTGAAACCTCAACCCTATTGAACAAACAAACAAAGAAGCTCACAGCAGAGGAGTAGAGGCCAACTCTTAGCAATTCTTTAAGATGGAGCAGAACTTCTCTGTGGAATTCTGAAACTATAAACATTTATGCAAGCAGAAAAAAATTTCATCTCTGGGGCAGTTCTGACCTTTGGTTAGAGACACTGCGTAGTAAAAAACACCACCAGCACCATTTCAGATCCTTGGTAGTACGACAGCTAATGATTGTGGGGAGTCCCTGAGGGTTGCAGGTTTGAGTTCGCCGAGCAGCACTCCGAAAAAGAAGTCTGGTGATCTGCTTCTGATGCACCATTCATGGAAAATCCTCGGGAGCAAAGTTCTACTTTCGTGCAGATTGGGGCACCACCGTGAGTTAGCATGGACCAGATGGAAACTTCTAAATGCCATCTTACTTCTCAATATTTAGTTCCAAGGAAACTTCATATAATTGATACACAGATAGTCTGCGGGGGAAAGAAAGCTACCAGTCAATCACTAAACAGTCAATGAATCTGGAAACTTTGATTGGGAGACATAGGATAAAAATCAACAAATGAAAATCTAGTAAAGTCAGTTAAGTAAAAAGAACAGACACTGCAATGTCCAAAATAATGTTAGTTTATTCATCAAGAATGTTTCCAAAAGGATTAGGTATCAGGCATCATAAAACAAAACAAAAAAATCAAATCATTGTGAATGAGGGGGAGTTCAGAGTGAGAACCCAAGACCCATCTGCAGGCAAAAGGACATCTCCTTACAGAATGGTCGCAGGGAGAGGATGAACCAGCCAGGGTGCAATATGGCAACAATGAAACATATAACATTCCTCTAGTTCCTAAATTCTTCCCCCACCCACCCCAAGCCCCCAATACTATCATGATCCCAGTTCTACCTTACAAATCTGGCTAGACCAGAGGATATACACTGGTACAGATAGGAAATGGAAACACAAGCATTCCAGGCTGGATGATCCCTTCAGGACCAGTGGTGAGGGTGGTGATACCAGCAGGGTGGAGGGAAGGTAGGGTAGAAAGGGGGAACTGATTACAAGGATCTACATATGACCTCCTCCGTGGGGGCAGACAACAGAAAAGTGGGTGAAGGGAGACATTGGACAGTGTAGGATATGACATAATAATAATAATTGATGAATTATGAAGGGTTCATGAGGGTGGGGGGAGCGGGGAAGGAGGGGGGAAATGAGGAGCTGATACCAAGGGCTCAAGCAGAAAGTAAAGGTTTAGGGAATGATGATGGCAACAAATGTCCAAATGTGCTTGACACAATGGATGGATGTATGGATTGTGATAAGCACTGTGTGAGCCTCAATAAAATGATTCAAACAAACAAAAAGAACGGAATGAAATCTCTGGTCCTACACTGTACTCAAAATTATTGACGTTTGAGTTCATTGTTGCAAACACTGTGTCAATCCATCTCATTGAAGTCTTCCTCTTTTTCTCGGACTACGGATTCCCTTCTTCTGGGGTTGGTCTCCCTGGATAGCATGTCCAAAGAACATGAGAAGTTTAACTCATCTGGCTTCTAAGGAGCATTACGGCTGCTGGTTTCCCAACACAGATTTGGTTGCTCTTCAAGGAGTTCATGGTTGTTTCAATGTTCTTTGTCAACACCTTAATTTAAGTGCTTCACTGTTTCTTTTGATTTTTCCTCATGTTGTCCAGCTGTAATATACACTATGAGGCTATTGAAAAAGACCATGGTTCAGATGAGGTGCACCTTAACCCTCAAAGTGACATCTCTGCTCTTTACTTCACGGAAAAGGTCTTTCAAAGCAGATTAGTCTCAGGTTGTTTCTCAACTGTTACTTTCATGAGTGTTGAGTGAAAATCTAAGTATAACAAAATCCTTGAAAATTATAGTACTTTCTTTATCTTGATGTTGCATGACAGATTATTTCTGAATCCTGATGATTTTGTTTCTTTGTTTTTATCTTGAGGTGTAATCTTTCTCTCCTTTAGTGACTGATAGGGTTTGATCAGCTGACCTGGTGATTAGCAGTGCAATGTTTACCCTGCAATGCCACCAGGGCACATTCTACACAGAATTAGGTAGTATTAATGCCACTGAAAATCAATAACAACTTAAGTAATAGAAATAAAGTGCAATCTAATGAATAAATATAATATTTTATTTATAACTTTAAATCCAAACTACCTATATTTAAAATGAAGTTACCTCTTAAAAATATTTCCAAATAAGATATTTACTTTTAATATATATTCAAAACTATATTTTAAGCATTACAATAAATTCTAATTATACTCATAAAGTATGACTATTAAGATGAACTTAACTTCATAAATACACTTTTCGCAGTATCAACAGTGAAAATACATTTTCCAACACAGAAAAAAATATATGCTTTTCATTTAAAAATATATATCTATAAGCATATTTACAATTATGGCATCCGTGTTCAACCTGGCTTCCATAATAACAGCATGCCTCTTACAAGTTATGTCTAGATTTACATACATGCATACTGTACAGTCTCTATGAATTGGAATCAACTGGATGGCAATGAATTGTATCTTTTAGTTTTTGTTTATATTCACTTCATATCCCAAAATACTGCTAAGTTATCATGTGTAAGTTTGGAAAATAATGAGCTGAGACTACCTCAGGAACCAGCTACTGGAAACAGAATGTGATGCTACGTGTAAACAAACTTCATTATGCAAAAACCTATTGGAGTAATGTTAAGTGAGGGGAAGAATTTAACATGCTATTTAAATGTTGCTTCACGTAGAGCAGGACATCATCCCTGCACTCTGAAACACTAGCGATGACACAGCCTACAAATAAATCATCGTGGAGTTTAGACACAACCACCTTTTGCTGGAGGACAAAAGGCAGAGGACGTACGGAGAAACTTCACCCAAGACTTGTAGATGTTCAAAGTGAGAGGTATATTCAATATGATGGGTTGTGCTATAACAACTACAGTTAATTTTATACGTTTTAGGGTAATTCAGTAACTCTAAAATGGAAGACACAAATTGGGAAAATTTTCTGCTCAATTTTAGGGAAGTGTGGGACTTTCTAATCCCATAAATTTGGTCTCAGAAACTCACAGGGACAGTTCTCCTTGGAGCTCTACAGTCACTAGGAGTCAGAAGTGACTCAATGGCAATATGTGTTGTCTGCTCTTATAAAGGCTTATAGTCTCCAAAGCCCACTGTCATTACTCTAATGACCCTGGATTAGGCGTTGGGCTGCTAATCTTACAGCCACTGGTTCAAACTCACCTGCCATGTCACAGGACCAAGATTAAGCTGTCTGCTCCTCTAAAGATTTACAGTCTCACAAGCTAGGCCTGTATAAGGTTGATATCTGCCTAACATTTTTCAATGACAGTAGCCATTTTTTGAGGGAAGCACGAGATGAATTGTTTAGACCATTACCATGCATGCTTGAAGGCATGCAGCACATCATGGGTGATAATATACCGCCTCAGAACCGTCTACCCTAAGGAAGTGGATAGAACATAGCTTTGAGAACCTTCCTTTACTGGTGAGACTTAACACAAAATGAGAAAGAACAGTTGAAAACACACATTAATAATCAAAACATAATGTTACCATCATTCAGGTTCTTGTCTTTCCAAGAGAAAATTTATATTTGGAAGACATATGATAATGCAAGATAATTTTATTTAAATACTTCTAGGAAGAAGGTAGCAAGGGGTTCTGGGAAATGCAGTTCTAAGATATTGTCATGGACCGCACACATGTGCGGTTCAAATTTCCACCTTTGCTCCTTTGCCTTGTCTCAATGGAATGTACAAAATATTGATTTAGGAAAAATGGCATTCATTTTAAATGCAAAATTCAAAAAAGATCAATACTTACAATTATTCCTATGCCTGAGCCCATTGATGCAGCTACTGTTTCAATCCATCTCACTGAGGGCCTTCCTCGTTTTCGTTGCCCTTCTACATTACCACACATGATGTCCTTCTCCACGTACTGATCTCTCCTGGCACTGGGTCTAAAGTATATAAGCTGAAGTCTTGTCGTCCTTGCCTCTAAAGAGCACTCTGAACTTACTTTTTCTGATACAGATGGTTTGTCCTTTTGGCAGTTCATGGAACTTTCGATATTCTTCTCCAGCACCACAATTCAAATGCTTCTATTCTTCGATGGTCTTCCTTGTTCAAAGGGCAACTTTCACATGCATATGATTCCATGGAGAATATCATAGTTTGGATCAGGCAGATCTTAGTTCAATATTAAAGAGGCCTGTGCCACAGATTTACCTAACGTAGTATGTCTTTTGATATCTTGACTTCTACTTCCATGAGCATTACATGTGAATTCAAGTAAGACAAAATCCTTCACAACTTCAAACTTTTCTCCATTTGTCATTTGTCTGTCTCTTGGAAAGACAAGAAGAAGTCATTGCATTCTATGAATTGCCTGTTCTGTGTCAATTCACATTGCAGCTTTCTTTCCCCTTGATCATGGTGCATAATTTTTATAGGTTTTCAGATTCTTTTAACTAGAATTTTAATGGGAATTTTTGAGTCTATATTCATGAATAATATTGGTTAGTGTTTTTAGAGCTGCATCTGATTTTAGTGTCAGAGTGATGCTGGCTTCATACAATGTTTTAGAAAACCTCTCTTTGTTTTTGAAGAGTTTGAGTAGATTCAGTCTCAATTTTTCTATGTATGTGTATTAGGCAGGGTGTACTAGAGAAACAAAACCAGGACACTTATGATTAGATGATAGATAGATAGATAGATAGATAGATAGATAGACTTATATAGCAAGAAGGCTTATGTGCAACAACTAATTAATCCACACAGTGGTACAGGAGGTTCAATTCAACTCACTTTCATGGAACAGTTATATATTGAATGTCCTTCAACTCACAACAGCTTGATGCTCTAAGGTCAAGGGAGCAGACTTTGGAATCTGTCCTTAGGCAAGACAAGCAGGCAGGAGATGGCAGGGTGGGGCAGTAGAAGTCAGAAGCTCAAGAGTGCACACCAGCCTGTCTGTGTGATCACGAGGTGTCGAAGTGATCAGGTATTAGGCATCATCAGAACAAAAATCATATCATTGTGAAGGAGGGGGAGTTCAGAGTGGGGACCCAAGACACTTCTGTGGGCAACTGGACATCCCCCTACAGAAGGATTACAGAGAGGAGATGAGCCAGTCAGGGTGCGATGTAGCAACAATAAAACATACAACTTTCCTCTTGTTCCTATATGCTTCCTCCCTACCACTATCATGACCCCAATTCTACCTTACAAATCTGGCTAGATGAGAGGATGTACACTTGTACAGATAGGAACTGGAAACAGGGAATCCAGGGCAGTGGTCACTAGGGAGGATGGAGGGATGGTGGAGTAGAGAGGGGGAACTGATTACAAAGATATACATATAACCTCCTCCCTGAGGGACAGATAACAGAAAAGTGGGTGAAGGGAAACATCAGACAGTGTAAGATATGACAAAATAATAATTTATAAATTATCAAGGGTTCATGAGGGAGGGGGGAGCGAGGAGGGAGGGGGGAAATGAGGAGCTGATGTCAGGAGCTTAGGTGGAAAGCAAATGTTTTGAGAATAATAAGGACGATGAATATACAAATGCACTTTACACAATTGATGTATGGATGGATTGTGAAAAGAGCTGTATGAGCCCCTAATAAAATGATTTTTTTAAAAGAAGAAGCTTAAAAATATAGTAAATGAGGCACAGATGGAGTCCCAAACCCTAGCAAGGCTAGGAAACATGATCCACCAGCAGGTGGGCTCAGCCAATACTTAGTGCAGCACACTTGTCTGAGCATCATGGAGGAAGATAGGAGAGGCTGGCCTCAGAAAGCATTTATCTTCATCACCCTCCATTCAACTGCAACCGGTTTAAACTCTGACCACAGGTTTCTACGGAGGTCTAGAAACCTAACTATCAGTGTGCTCCTCAAATATCTATTTTTTAAATATTATTTGCAGTTTCCTAAACTTTATTCATGGAGACTTGTTGTCATAGTGGGTTAGATTTTCCACAGCTAACAACAAGTTTGGTTCTTCAAATCCACCAGCTTCTTTGTGATGCATGGGTTGGGGTGCAGGGGGAGAGTAGGGTAGGTGTTACATTGTCTGCTCTATTAAAGATTTCCAGTGTAGAAAACCCAAGGAGCTACTCTACGGTGTCCAGTGAGTTACTTTTAATTGGAATTTCCTTGATGGCCATGGGGTATACTTTATTCCAAAAGTATGGACTTTTAATTACTTTAGGGAAAAGGTTAATATTTTTACCATATTTATGCTTCTAATTGCTAAAGTGGTTTTAATATAATTTGTTTCTCTGTTGTGTCTTATTCTTGGTTGGTAGATGGCCAACAGTTTCCAGTAATTTTATATTAGTACATATATTTTCTTCCCTTGCCTCTCTTCCACTTTTGACTACTAGATGTTTACACTACTCATGTAAGCTCTACTGCATATACAGAAAAAGTGTCAATGGACTTTTAGGCAAAGCCTGTCCTTGGTCCATACAGTACTAGTAGGAACCACTCTTCCACAGCTCAATTAACACTGCCAATTTCTCAAATAACATCTTAAATAATTTTAAAAGTCAATACTTTTTAATCTTATATGTAGAAAAATAAAACTTTATAGGTAGACTATCACAAAAAAAGAGTGATGGCAACTGATTTGCTAGTTGTGTGGCTCTGGGTGTGTATGTGAAGCATGCAAAACACCAAAGATACGTGGATATTATGATAATGCACTAAAGGGGTATGCGATTTTACTGTGTGCTATTTGATAACTGATTCTCAATGGATCATAACAGCCTAACTTGTACATTTACATCATTTAATGTTCCAAGTACTTGATTCAAAAAGGCGTAAAAGTAATTCAACTCTATTGTAGTTCGTTTCATTAAATAGAAATGAATAAAATGGTATCACTTTAACCAGCTTGATTATTGAGGTTATCTCCATAAGCTTGTATTTTATGCAAATTTTTTATGAAACAGCCATAACCAGAGATAAGCTAAATTGCATAAAAGTGTCTCTGGCAATAGAGGCAGAGAATTATTTAAGGAAATAGACAGTATTTTTTTGCATGTCCTGCTTAATATCAATGGCTAGTATGTGCTAGAATTAAAAGGTACATTATATATACTACATACAATTACATAAAGTCCTATAGTACAGTAGCGAAAGCACTCACTAACAGAATGGTCAGGATTTGAACCCACTACATCCGATAAAGATGTAGCAGTCTGATTCAGTTAAGAAATCCTGCCAGGACTGGGAATCCTACAGGGCCGTTCTCCTATGCATAGTGTTGCTGTGAGGAAAATTGACCCAAGGTCTATGAGGAAATGTAATTAGGAAATAAGTCATTAATTGGTTGATGTTAGCATGAAATTGAAAAGAAATGCAGTATTTTTCAGTGTTAGCCTACATATTAAGAGTGCATTTTCAGTTTCACAATTGTGTCTATATCAAGGGGAAATTTTTACATTATATAGGACAAAGTGACAGATAGATTTAAGATCTAGGCTAGACTCTTCAGTGGTTAAGTCTTTGATCTTAAACAAATCATTATGCACACACTCTGATGAAATGGAATATTCATTTACTGGTATTGTGATATTTGTTGAAATAGTTTCAAAATATAAATCTATATCTGCTTTCATATTATTCCCTTCTGTAAACAACTAACTATATATTCAGTAGGACACTAGGAAAATTACTAGGTAATTTGAAAAAAAAGAGACATTTTGTGTTTGAGGCTTCAGTCATAGTTTATATATGAGTATAGCTTAGATTCAACAAATGTCAGATTCTATAAATTGCTGTATGAATCTTACATCTCTTTTTTTCTTACTGGCAAGTACTTAAGAAAAGCATCCGCATCCAAGGATAAGAAGAATCACAGGGATATGTTTTTCTCACCAATAGCTTTTAACTTAAACATGTTTTCCTTTAATAAATATTTAGAATAAATATTTGCTATTGTATAACAAAATGCTGATATAGTAAATATAACTTTAGATCTTTTATTTATATATGTGTGTTAAAGAAGAAATGATACTTTAAATTATGATTAAGCTTTCATCTCAATTAAATTATAGTAGTTTTCATATAATTTGTACTCAGCAAGCAACCACTTTGTGTGATTACTTTTTTATACACTCAAGGTAAACAAACAAATAAGCCAATTGCCATCAAGTCAAGTACAACTGATAGTGTATAGCACTTTTATTGAAAGATAACTAAATTTAAGGACACTATCAAACAGTACAACATCTAAAATTTAAGAAGTGGACAAGACTATTGCAAACTTTTGTTTTGGTAGCTGTTTGTCTGAGATGAACTTGTTAGTGACTGAAGAATCCAAGTCCATTTCAATTTTAGTTTTCTCTCTTTTTTTATCCACTCACATCTCTATTTGGGTTTGAAGGATGAGGAAACAAGACTTCTTTTTCTTTTATTTGTTCTTTTGTAAAGAAACATACCACAGGAGGAGGGATTCAAGACAGTGTCCAGATAAGCAGCCATGTTTGGAGCGCTGAGGTGAAGGTAAGCTTGGTGGCTAGGAGGATGAGTGGGAGGATTCTGGTGAATGAAGGGATCCCCAGGATAACCCAGAGTGCCTCTCTGTCTGGGAGGAGACCCACCACCCTGCGCATCAGCTTTGCTTCAAGTCCCAGAGAACTGCAATCTGTTTCCCGGGATTTCCCAACTTGGGCTGGCTGCCACAGGTACCACCTAACGATAGACACACCACCCCCCTGGCCTGGTTGCCACACCAGGACCTGGGCAGCTGCCTTGCTGAGACCTCTACAGCCATGGCCAGACTCACATCCAGCACCTGTCCACCCATAGCAGTCCCCTAGAGGTGCTGCTTCCTTCTCCCACAATTCTTCCCTCTCCACGCAGATGCAGCCAAGCTGCCAAGCTCTGGTCCCTCAGTTTTTAATGCAAGGCCCCATGGGCCATCCGCAGTTCATCTGCAGTGAGTGAGTTGCCTGCAACTGCAACATGCTCAACCCCCACATCATTGCCTGAGACCCCTCCATTCTGTGGCAGATGTGTTGTAGTACCTAAGGTGCACAGAGCCCGCCACTTCACAGTGTGGTATGGCGGTACCCAGTGGCCTGCCCTACAGCTCAGCGGAGTCTGATAAAGTGGCATGTGGTTGGGCCTGCTGCTTGGCGGGGTGCTGCGTGACTCCTGGCCCACATGGAGCAGCAGAGACTACAGTCCAGGAGGCATTCCTCCCCCACTGCTAGCCTAGATCCAGAGCCCAGGGGATCAGTAACCTTGGCCCTGGAGTTCAACGGCTCATGCTGGCCTGTCTATCCCTGTCTCCAACGTGGCCACCACCCACAAACTGCCCTTCCTCAGCCTACTGCTGCACTGTGAGTTCCACTCCACCCACTACTCACAACTGTAGTGTCCTGTCTCACATCTGCAAGCAGCAGAGACAGCTGTCCCCACCAGTGCTAGGCATCTCCACCCTGTAATGGCTTTCCTCCAGCATCTGCATCAGAGGCAGTGAGTTGCTCCAGCATTTGCTTGGCACCCTGTCATGTGGTAGCAAGGCCTCCCCCACCATTGTCATCTGTTAAGTGTCTTTAAAATATAAAATTAAATAAAGCAGAAAATCATGGCCTGACAACCCAGACCAGCTTGGCCCAGGGCCATGCATACAGCACTAGCTTCACTTCAGTCTCTGAGGCCCTTCATCACCATTGGCCATTGAGTCACTGTGGAACCCTGCCTGCAGAGCAGTCCGACCCACCACCATAGTAGGCCACAGGCTACCTGCAAAAATACCCTTACCAGTCACACCGAGAAAGAGCTCAGGGCCCCTTGGTCTTACAGAATTATACTGTGCATCTCTACAAAATCATCATGTAAACAGCAGCATCTTACAACACTCTCAACAAAAATACTAGAAAGACAAAACATAACAGCAGAGTTAATGATGCTCATAGAAGAATCATATGTTGATCTGTCCCAAAAAGAAATTGTCAGAAAGCTTATTGGAGTAATACAGGAGATGAGGGAAGAACCACAGAATAAGGACACAATGATAGAGGGGATGAAATCCACTATAGCTGGGATGAATTCCTTGCACCAAAGGACAATACAGGAGCTAACAAAAAAGGTAACGGAAGATTATGGATCTCATGAACAGAGTAGAAAAGGCAGAGAACCGTATGAGCGATCTCTAAGACAATCTGGAAGATTTCAGCAAATGAGAAAATGCTATAAAGAGGAACAGTGTTTGAAAAATAGGCCTACTGGACCTAGACACAAGGAAGAAGTTGACAGTTAAATTTGACAGGAAATTTTTGGAAGCACATTTTCCAACCTTAATGAGTGATAATCAGACACTGATACAGGAAGCAGAGAGGATACCAGATAGACTAAAGCCCAGGAAGATCTCACCAAGACACATAATAGCTAAATTATCGAACTTTGAGAAAAAAGAGAACATCTTAAGAGCAGCAAAAGAAAGGAACACAGTCACATACAAGGGTGCTCAGGTAAGAATATGCTCAGACCTATCAGCAGAAACCCTGAAGAAGAAGAGAGAGTGCAGTAACATATTCCAAAAGCTGAAACAAACAAACAAACAAAAACGACCTGCTCAAGAATCCTCTACCCTGCCAAATTATTTAAGATAGGAGAGATAAAGGTCTTCCAGGACACGGAAAACAATGAATAAGCCATAAGACACCCAACCCTGTGGAAGATTCTAACCAACTCACTATGGTCAGAAGACCAACATCCACCAAGAACAAGCAGGAGACCACCATATAGCCCACCTCCACCCAGAAGCCAATGTGCCAACAACAATTACTAAGAAAACATGGCGTCAGAGAGAAAAGAAGGCCAGGAATAAGCCAAAAACAAAGGCACGAGATGACATCGATGAACCACAGATTGTGATTACTCTGAATGTCAATTGTCTTAAATCACACATTAAAATAAAAAGGCTAGCAGATGGGCTCAGAAAACATAACCCATCAATCTGTGGCCTGAAGCAGACAGATCTGAATCCCCCAGACAAAAATAGACTAAGAATAAAAGGCTGGAGGAATATATACCAGAAAATGGCAACTTAAAAAAAGCAGGGGTCACAATTCTAATCTCCAACAAAATTGACTTCAAGTTTCAAACCATAAGAAGAGACAAGCAGGAGCATTATATAATGCTGGAAGGATAAGTAAACCAGGAACCAGTGAGCATAGCACATACATATGCCTTTAATGAGAGACCCACAAAATTCATCAAACTATTCAAAAAATGAAAAGGAAGTCACAGTCAACAATCAGAGTAGGAGACTGATCTGAGAAAGAAGATCAGCAAGGAGGCTACAGAGCTAAACAACACAATTAGGCAACTGGACCTGACAGACATATCTAGAGATTTCCATCCAAATTCAAAAAAATCACATTCTTTTCAAGCGCGCATGCTGGACACAAGTTAAGCCTCCGTAAATTCAAACACACAGAGATTACTCAGATGTTCTTCTTTGACTACCATGCCATAAAACTGGAGATTAATAAAAGAACAACCAGCATAATAAGGACGAACAATTTGAGGATGAATAATGATCTTCAGCTACATGAATGGGGACTGGTCCAGATTAAAGAGCCATTTAGGAAGTTTCTAGAAACTATTGTGAATGAGAATAGAACATATCAAATGGCATGGGATATTGGGAAAGCCATTATCAGAGTTTGCTTGATAGCAATAGATGTACATGGGAAAAACTAAGAGAGACATAGACTGACACCATCACAAAATCTCTAGCAAATAGAACAGAGTCAACTGAGCAAACTCTTCACTAGTAAAATAAAATAAATAATAAAAATAAGGGCAGAGTTAGCCATTTGGAAGACAAAAGAATGATGCAAAAGATTAATGCAGCAAGAAGCTGGTTCTATGAAAGGATTAACAGAGTTGACAGACCACTGGTAAACTTAACCAAGGAAAGGAAGGAGCAAACATCAATACCCAGGATGGATGAAATGGGAAATCACAACATACCCCAATGAGATTAAAAGGATAATCACAAAGTACTATGAAAGTCTGTATTCTAATGAATTCAACAACATGGAAGACATGGACAAACAGTCCCAACTAGAAATAAATAAATAATCCCAACTAGAGGTCAAGAACCTCAACAGACCCATAGTAAAAGAAGAAATAGATGTAGTTATCCAGAAGCTACCAACAAAAAAGGCTCCCAGACCAGACAGCTTCACAGGAAATTTTTACTAAGAATTCAGGTAAGAGCTGACACTGATCCTCCACAAATTACTCCACAGCATAAAAAAGAATGGCAAGCTCCAAACTCATTCTGCAAAGTCAATATTACTTTGATACCCTAACAGGGAAAGGACCCACAGGAATAGGGAACTACAGACCGATATTTCTAATGAACTTAAATGCAAAAATTCTTAACAAGATATTGGCCAATAAACTACAAAAATTTATAAAACCTATCATCCACCAAGATCACACAGGATTCATTCCAGGGATGCAGGGATGATTTAACATCCAAAAATACATCAATATCATGTACCGCATTGATTAGAAAAATGTATGCGAATCACATGATAATACTGATAGCTGCAGAAAAAGCATTTGACAATTTCCAACAGTCATTCCTAATTGAGACACTCAGAAAGATAGGAATGGGAGGAAAATTCATCAAACTAATACAGGCTATCTATGAACATCTAATAACCCGCATCCTATTCAATGGAGAAAGAATGAAAACAATCTCATTGAAAAAGGGAACCAGACAAGGTTGCCTTTTGTCCCCACTTCTAGTCAATATCGTACTAGAGATCCTAGCTCACAACATAAGATAGTGGAAGGAAATTAAAGGTATCCAACTGGATGAAGAGGAGATGAAACTATCGCTATACATTGAAAGTTCCCAAAGCTCCACAACAGGAGTACTGGCAGCAATAGAAGAACATGGAAGTGTTGCAGGATACCAGATCAACCAACAGAAGTCTATTGGTTTGCTATATATATCAGAAAAGACCATTGAAGAGATCAAAAAGTCAGTACCCTTCATAATAGCCAAGAACAAATGGAAATATCTAGGAATATATTTAACCAAAGAAACCAAAGAATTATACAAGGAAAACTAAGAGACCCTACTACAGGAAACCAAGAGCAACCTCCACAAATGGAAGATTATCTTATGCTTGTGGATTGGAAAACGCAACATAATAAAGATTTCAAACTTACCCGAGGCACTTTATAAGTTTAATGCTATCCTGATTCAAATACCAACAACCGTCTTCAAATAATTGGAAAAACTGACCACCAATTTCATATGGAAAGGGAAGAAGCCCAGAATTAGCAGAGAACTCCTCAAGAAGACAGGCAAAGTTGGAGGGCTCACCTTTCTTGACTTTAACATCTACTCTCCAGTCACAGTGGTCAAAACAACATGGTACTGGCATAATGACAGATACTCAGACCAATGGAAAAAAAGAACAGAAATAAAGCCAGAAGTATATAGACAATTGATCTTTGACAAGGGCCTCCAAAGCATCAAGTGGAAGGCAGATGCCCTACTTAACAAGTGGTGCTGGAAAGAATGGATATGCACATGTAGAAAAATGAAACAAGATGTTTACCTTGCTCTATGCACAAGAACAAATTCAACATGGATCACAGACCTAGAAGCAAAATACCAATATCAGAACCATCAACAAAGGAATTCTGACAAACCTAAGAAGCTTGGCCTAAGGAATACATAGGCTAATTGCAATAGGGAAGGGTACACATACAGGTAAATCTGAAATCAATAAGTGGGATCTATTAAGGATAAAACACCTCTGTGCATAAAAATATTTCAGCAAGAGGGTAATAAGGCAACCCACAGACTGGGAGAGGAATTTAGTAATGCCACAACAGACAAAGGGCTAATTATTAAAATCTACAAGACCCTTCTGGCCAGCAAAATGAGGAAAAGAGTTAACCCCCTGAGGAAGTGGGCAAAAGAACTGAAAGAAAGCTTCACTACGGAGGAGACCCGCATGGCCAATAAATGTATGAGAACATGCTCCCGATCATTAGCTATAAGAGAAATGCAAATTAAAACAACTATGAGATACCACCTAACACCCTTGAGGTTAGTCCAAAGCAAAAATCAGAATGCAACAAATATTGGAGCAGATATGGCGAGACAGGAACTCTCCTTTACTGCTGATGGTCATGTCAATATATGTTCAGCCTCTGTGGGAAGTGATCTGGCCAGATTTAAAACAAATGAAATTGATCTACCTTATTACTGAGCTATCCCTGTACTGGGCATATCCCCAAAAGAGGTAAGAAATAGACCACAACCTGTCGTCTGTGTGCCAATGTTTATTGTGGTGCAATTCACAATTGTAAAGAGTTGGAAACAACCTAAATTCCATCAATAGATGTGTGGAGTAGTAAACGCTGACACAAACACACAATGGAGTAGTATGCATCACTAAAAATCACTAATGAGCCCATGAAACATGTAGTTTCATGGGAAGAGTTGGAGGAAATTATACTAAGCAAAGTCAGCCGGTCACAAAAGGCCAAGTACAACGTGAGTCCCCTGAGGTAAGATAAGTACAGGAGAAATGCCACTTATCTCACAATATATAGATTGAGGTACAGGCAGTTCGGAGGAGGTTAGACCAAACCAAGGAGGGACATGCTAATCCAACACAAAGAAGAGGAAAGAGGAGATGGAAGCTGGAGAAAAGGGGTGGAAGTGAGATGATGGCATGGGGGGAGCAGGGTACTAAGTCACCCAGGGGGAGATTATTGGTAATATCCCCACAGAATTTGGACTGTGCATACAGACCCTACCACGGTGCACCAAACCATGAGAGCAATGTTACCATGAGGATGAATGCATGAAAAGATTGGGCTACAGGGCTGACCCCAACCAGAGCCAAACTGAGCCCCTCCCTAGTATTACATGCGACAGAGAACAACAAACACTAAGCCTACAGGTTGGGGTAAGGAGTCGGCATATCACGCCAACATGGAAGCAGACCATGAAGGATAAAGTGAAAGGGATGGTCAGTATTGGCCCCATACTGGCACACTAAGAGTAGAGGACAACGCCCCTGCATGGAACTACTAAGGCACAGAGAGGACTGTAGGGCCAGCAACAGCTCATGACATCTTGTCCCCTTACTGGAACATTACTTTGACAGAGGACAATACCGGGGACACATGGTGGGCAGGTAGTGCAGTCTGAAGCCCCTACAGTGGGGCAAACCAAAAAGGGAACATAACAGATCAGCAACGGGAGCAAAGAAAAGCCACAAAGCCCCTAAAGAGCCCCCAGAATAGACTTCAGGCTAGGAGGTGTAGGAACAGTGGGGAGATAAAGGTCAGTGGACAGACTTGGAACGATGTATGTTTATCCTCTCTTTTTTTTCTTAATTTTTCTTTTTTCTGAATAGTTTGTTTTCTATTTGTTTGGTTTATGCCATTGTTGGTATGCCTGCTTACATAAAACAGGCATGGGAAGCAAGCTCAAGGAGAAAGCAATGGGACTCATGATTCCAGGGGACTTGGGGGAGGAAGGGGACGGGTAAGGGAGTGGTTAGCAAACAGTGCCATAGGCAAGGGAACAATTAGGGAATTAAAAACAATAATAAGGAGTATATAGAGATCCTGGGGGTGTTGGCCCAACTGCAATCCAGCTAAGAGGAAGTACTATTAGGCAGAAGTAGGGGGAGTGTGATGGTGGGGCAGAAGGAAGTTAAAAGGAAACAGAGGAATTATATAGCAAGCAAAGCTATGGGTAGAGGTATAAGCATAGGCGTGTCCATATGAAAATACATTTATCTATAAAAATAAAGGTACTGGTTTCCATACATATATTTATATGGCAGTATACTGTGGTAGTGGATGGACTTCAGGCATTTGCTCATACCCCCCTTCAATACAAGAACATTTTGTTCTAACAAATTGCCAATATGAGATGCTCACCCTGCCGGGACAATTGCTAAAGACAAAATGGATGCATAATCAAATGTGGTAGCTCAGAAGCAACAAAGCCCACATGGAAGAAGCACACCAGCCTGTGTGATCACGAAGTGCCAAAGGGACCAGGTATAAGGCATCATCCCCCCCCCCAAAAAAAAAAATATATATATATATATAATAGTGAATGAAGGGGGAAGTGCTGCTGGAGACCTAAAGCCCATTTGTCGGCCACTGGAGATCCCCTCACAGAGGGGTCTAGGGGAGGAGATGAGTCAGTCAGGGTGCGATGTAGCACCATTGAAGAATACAGCTTTTCCCCAGATCCTGGATGCTTCCTTCCCACAACTACCATGATCCGAATTCTACCTTGCAAGACTGGATAGAGCAGAGGTTGTACACTGGTGTATATAGGAGCTGGAGGCACAGGGAATCCAGGGTGGATGATACCTTCAGGACCAGGGGTGTGAGGGGCGATACTGGGAGAGTAGAGGGTGAGTGGGTTGGAAAGGGGGAACCAATTACAAGGATCTACATGTGACCTCCTCCCTGAGGGACGGACAACAGAGAAGGGGGTGAAGGGAGACGCCGGATAGGGCATGATATGACAAAATAATATCTATAAATTATCAAGGGCTCATGAGGGAGTGGGGAGCGGGGAGGGAGGGGCAAAACAAAAAAGAGGACCTGATGCCAAGGGTTTAAGTGGAGAGCAAAAGCTTTGAAAATGATTAGGGCAAAGAATGTACAGATGTGCTTTATACAATTGATGTATGTATATGTATGGATTGTGAAAAGAGTTGTATGAGCCCTTAATAAAATGTTAAAAAAAAAGAAATATCATGCATAGGTGGTTTTAACAAGCAAAAAAAATGTCATATGGCCAAAGAGGAAAGATGAGGGAAATACTTGTAAAAACTATTTAAATAAATATTAAATAATAAATTTTTTTTAAGTTAAAGAAAAAGAAGGTGAATGGTGCCCAGCTATTAAAAGATGTAGCATCTGGGGTCTTAAAGCTTGAAGTGAAACAGGTGCCCATCCAGCAGAGAAACAACAAGTCCACAGGGGAGAAGCACACCAACCTGTGTGATAAAGAGCTGTCATTGGGACCGGGTAACAGGCATTAGAAAACCCTTAACAACCAAACAAAAAACATATGGTAGAGCATGAAGGGGGTCAGAGCAGAGACCCAAAGCCCATCTGTAAACAATGGAACATTCCCCACAGAGGGGTTACAGGAAAGGATGAATCAATCATGGCGCAGTAAAGCACCAATAAAACACACCCTATTTCTCTGGTTCCTTGAGACTTCCTGATCCAGCACTAACATGACCCCAATGCTGCTTATTACTTTGGATTAAACTAGAGTACGTACACAGCCATAAATGAGAGGCCACATGCAGCCCAGGAGCAGGAATGGGAATAGAGATTCCAGAGGTAAGGGGTGTGAGAGAGACCGATCTTAATGATTGGCACACAACCAAACACACTCTCCACGTGGAAGAACAACAGAAACCATGGGGGAAAGGAAACAGCAGTTGGTGTGAGATATGAAAATAATAATAATTTCTAATCTATCAGCATGTCAAGTGGGGAAGGAAGAGGAGCTGATACAAAGGACCCAATAGAAAGTAAATGCCTAGAAAAGAATGAGGGCAACATGTGTACAAATATACCTGATACAGCTGATGTATGGATTGTAGTGAGAGTTGTAAAATGACCTTAAAATATAAAGGAAACATGCCATAAATATCACACACCCCAAGAATTGAAATAAATGATAAAGTCCTGTTAAATTATCGTGTGTGTGTGTGTGTTTTCTCCTACCTGCCCTCTACCGGTTCCCATTTTCATCTTGTTCCCATATTTAGATTGGGTTATTTGTTATTCTTTTTAAGATGCTGTAGTTTTCTATAGATTTCAGAGATTAGCCTTTTAGCGGATGTATTATTACTTAACCCCCCTCCCCCAACATGTGGGTTTTCTGTTGATTTTTTTGACAATGCCTTTTCTTGTGCAAAAATGTCGTGTTTTTTTGTAGGTCATAGTTCTTTATTTTGTCTTCTATAGTACGGATATTTTTCACCATTTTTGATAGTGTGTTCAGGGTCCTTATGTTTGTCTCTATTAATTGATGATCTTAATAACTGTGATATATATTTAGGTCTTTGATCCATCTTGAGTTTGTTTTTATATATACTGTGAGGTATGAGTCTTGTTTAATTCTTTTTCAAGTGAAGGTCGTAATTTTGCAACACCATTTATAGAAAAGGCTGTCTTTTGCCTGTTTAACGTATTTCAGTTATTTCTCAAAACTTAGATGTCTGTAGGTATTAGGATGTATTTCTGGGTTTTCGATTCTAATCCAATGGTCTTCATCTCTATCCTTGGGCCAGTACCATGCTGTTTAATTACCATGGCTATATAATAGGTTTTAAGGTCTAGGAGGGAACTTTGCTTTTACTTTTTAATAATGTTTCATGATTCCTAGGTTTCTTTCTTTCCATATAAAATTGATAATTGTATTTTACATTTATTTGGAAAATTGTGGTGGGGATTTGGATGGGAAATGCACCGAATTTGTAAAGTAATTTTGGTAACAATGACATTTTCACAATATTGAATCTGACCATCTTGGAACATGGTCACTTCTTCCTTGTGTAAGTACCTGTCCATTTCTTGAAGGAGTGCGTTGTAGCTTTCTTTGTATAAGTCTTTATCGTCCTCTCTGGTAAGATTTATTTCTCAATAGTTTATTTTTTTTGTGTAGTTACTCTAAAGGGTATTGCCCTTTTGATCTACTTTTCAGTATCATCATCCTTAATAAACAAAAAGTTAACTGATTTCTGTATGTTGATTTGTAGGCTGCTGCACTGTCAACAGTTTCAATTAGTTTAAGCAATTGTTTAATTTGAATCCTTGGCATTTTCTATATATAGGATTATGTCATCTGCAAATAAAGAGATTCAAAAGTATATTAAATAAATGTGGTGATAAAGGACAACCTTATGCAGTTCTGTTCTAAGGGGAAATTATTTCAATTTCTTTAATGTGGACATCTTTCTAATCCTACTAAGATCTATTGCTGTGATTTCTTACCTGAATGCTTTATGGACCATGTTCCCTGGTGGCATAGTTGGTTACCTACATGTTTGGGCTGCTAACCACAAGATAAGCAGCTCTAACTCAATCATGAGAAAAAGTGAGGCTTTTTTACTTCCTTAGTTTTAGGCACCCACAAGGGAAGTTCTTCTCTAGCTTATTGGGTTGCCATGATTTTGAATCAACTCAATGGCAGTGAGTTTGGTTTTGGATGGGCTATGCTGTAAACTCATGGTCTATACCAGCAATTAAAAGAGAAAATTAAAGCAGAACAAGTTCACAAATGATGTTTGAGATAAAACAGAAGAGTACAGTATACAAGTTTTGATATTTTACATTCTTAAAGACCTTTTTATTTTAGTCACATAACTGCATTTGTACTGGGGGTAGTACTTTACTGTGATATGAAATTACTGCTTTAGTATATTTTATTAGTCTGTGTTGACTAGGGAAACAAATCCAGGGCACTCATGTGTGTGTGTGTGTGTGTGTGTGTGTGTGTGTGTGTGTGTGTGTGTGAGTGTAGGAAAGAGCTTTATATAATGAGTAATTTAATATTGAGAAACATCCCAGTCCAGCCCAGACCAAGCCCAGAAGTCTGATTTTACCCATATGTCAATCAATACTAGTCCATAAATTCTCCTTTAGACTCATACAGCCATGTAATGATGCTGGATGCTGATGTCAAATGCAATGATGCTGAATGCAGGAAGATCACAGGCCGGTAGGTAGAAAGGCTTGAGGCTACATTGGCGATAGAAACAATTCATTTCAGCGCTGGTGCAGGTGTTCACGTGGCTTGTCCAGCTCCAGGACTGTGGCTCCATCAGGGTAGTTCCATGTGTCTTGTCAACAGGAATGTCTTGCAGGAGTGTCTGTCTAGTTGGCCTCCAGTGAGCTGTTTATCTCCTTAGTCCCTCCAAATGAGGTAGTCTAACTGCGATCTGTTAGACAGGCTGAACTCCATCCCTTCATGCTTAACAGTCTCAAGTTGCAAACATATTATGTAACTACCACAAACACTCCTAGTCACCTTGACACTTTCACACAACTCTTTAACCATATATAATTTTCAAACAAACAAAATAAAATCACATCTGTAACTAACAGGATAAAACTAAAATGCATATAATTCAAAAACATGCCAAACCTTATTTAAACAAAATATTCTATTAGTGAACAACACAACAATATTCTATGCTTATGTGACCATCTAGACCACAATACATGTATTGCCTCACCTATGAAAGTTTGTAAGCCAACCACTTCATGCCTTTATTCTCTCCATTTTGGGTATACAATTTATTTTCTGCCCATTTACATCAACCCGATGCTCTGAGCCAGCAACCGTATTCTTTGATGTGAAGAATCTTCATTTCAGTTGCAAACTTGTGAGTCTGCATCCATAAGCAAAGTCAAATCGGGACAGGTCATCCATAAAGTCTGCAGCGGTATACACCAGTTCACAGGCTTAAAAATCTTCTCTTCATCTGGTTGGGTTCTGGTCAACTCAATGTTGCTGCCTCAGTTAGCCTCACCAGGAAGCCCATGGGCTTCCTTATCATTTGACCATGGGTTCTATCACAAATTCTCAACAACCCTTTCCCCCTTGGGCTAGGTCATGCCATGGGCTCATGTTACACTCAACTCTATAAACTTCAGACCAGCCAACCTGCTATCATCTTCTCCTCTAGTTCTTGTAAACCAGGTCCTCAGGTGTCAGTGGACAGACTCAACCCATCTCTTTACTGCTACATTTCTCCCACTTCTTCTCAACACGTGGCTCCAGGTGGTTGACCTGCCCACAGGCTCTCTTTAATCTTCAGTCCTAGAAGGGAATTTCTTCAGGGTTGAGGTGTTTCCAACTTCTGGAACAAACCACTTGTTCAAAATTTAAAAACCCAAAGAGGTCCGTTCTTTCTTCTTCAATCTGTCAACCCCACCCTAGGCACATCTCTTTACTTTCAAATGTCCTGAGCACTCAAGACACTGGATGGGGCTTATCTTTTCAGAGTCTTCTTTGCAGGCATGTCCTATACCCATTTAAAGATTCAAATTTTAATGGCTGAAGACAAGGCTTAAAAACTCTATTTTCATAATTTCCAATAAAAATTTCTATCAACCATATTATAAGAATAATAATCCAAAGAAAACAGTATAAACAAAGTAGAATTAGAAACGTAACTCAATTCTTAAAACAATCAAGTTCAATCCTTATTTTGACTTATCTTAATCTTTATCTAAACTATTCCATAGTTACGAAACATGAGCTTAGGCCTCTGGCTGCATTAAGCCAGAGCCAAGCTTTCTGTCAGCCATTGTGACCTTTTGTCAGCCATTTTCATTAAGCAGTATCATCTCTGAGACATTCAATTGACGATTCCTACTCCTGAGCTTAGAATATACATTAATCACATTCAATTTTGTAATTTCAAACAGAAATAGTCAAATACAACACCAAAGAAAAAAAAATCAAAACTTTAATTTCCCATATTCTTTCCAGAAAACAGTCCAGTAAACCTCATGGACATATCTGACCTCTGGCTAACCAAAGAAGAAAAACTACCATGAGGAAGTGGTTGAAGAAGCGTCTGCTCTCCATCTTTATGCTTATTTCTGTAGGACTCCACTCCCAAGGTACTATAATGTGTTAGTCCAGGTTGACTAGAGAAACCAATCCAGGACACTAATATATATATGTGTACAAGAAAGAGATTTATATAAAAGAGCAATTGAATATTGAGAAGACATATCAGCCCAGATCAGATCAAGTCCCTAAGTAAGATATAACCCCATATATAATAGTCCACAAATGCCTCTTTAGACTCAGGCAGCCATGCAATAATGCTGAATTCAGGAAGATCACTGGTCAGTGGTTAGAAAGTCATGTGATTCCGGTGACAGTTGAAACAATTCATTTCAGTGCTGGCATACGTCTCCATGTGGCTCGTCCAACTCCAGTGTCATGGCTCCATCAGGGTAGATCCATCAACATCCTGTCTTGTCAACAGGAATGTCTCACAGGGAGTGTCTGTCTATCTGGCCTCTAGGGAGCTATTTATCTCCCTAGTGCCTCCACATGAGCTCATCAAGCTACGACCTGATTGACAGGCTAACTCCACCCCTTCACTCTTAATAGTCTCAAGTTGACAACAGATTACATAACTACCACATCTATCATACCCCAAAAGTGCAAGAACCACAACGAAGGGTCTTCAAAGGCTTCTTGGGGAAATTATATTATCTTTCCATTCCACTTTTCCACAAACATTTTGAAGAACCTTTATATGTCTAGAGAATTTTAGCTGTGGGAAGGTACATGAGAAAGGAATGGTGGATTTACGTGCCAGAAGAAGTAAAGGATAATCAGGGCCTGATGCTTTGATTACACAATTTAACACTGACAACAGATTATACAATCTAACACTAACAATACAGTCTACCACTGATATTGACTTAAATATATGTCTTTAGGAATAAGTAAATGAGATTATTGGCACTTTGCATCTGTTATAGTGCTAGAGAAAAAAAGCTTCCATATAAAATACAAACTCATTCTATTCATGGAAGCAAGGCCCATTTTATTCTCTTGCCAGTCTCTTAAAATTTACTCATCTTCATGAGTAAATTTATATTATATTAAGAATTTTATATACTTGATATGAGTACTTTATACTAAATTTAAAAGCCCCCAAATCTCTAAAGCCAATTTTGTCCCTGAGTTTTCACTATATACATTGGTGGCAAAGGATAAACTAAACTGATGTGAATATATCCAAACTCATTATTTATCCCATTCATACAGACATTCACAAACTTCACTATCAAAAATGTATATATGCTTGAATACAAGTGGCACAGAGATCACATATGTTCTGGTGAGCATGTGGAGAATATATAGTACATTACTGTATATTCACATGAACACTATGAGATCTGAAAACTTTAGAATTCTATCTGGGTCTGAAACCGTAGAGATTAAAGGTCAATTTCAATTTCTAAATGTGTTTCAAATGAAAATTAAAATATGTTTTCTATTTTCATGGTAGTGAGAATAATATTGAAAGAAAATCCTAGGGCATCAACAAGAAATGTTTCTTGATGATTTTTTCTCTTCATGAATATCTATAATAATGCATGTATAATGGAATATGAAGATAATTTCATTTTAAACATAGACTACAATATAACATGTGGAGCATATTACTTCAAATGCCACTTCTGTGCAAAAGACTTCCCTAGCCAATAGTTCTGCTTACGGTGAGATGATTGCTCTGTTCTCTGGGCTCCCATGTTTCCTGAATTGTGTTTATAGTTTTCTCTGAGCTACATGTGAGGTTTGCATTTTAGGAATTTTGTTCTCCCTCTCTACTCTATGATTGCCAACTTCTCTGAAACATAGCTGTCTCCACCTATGAAACATGTGTGAACAGAGTCTATAGATTTTCATATAAGTTCCGTGACATTTTTCAAATTTATCAAAATATGGATTTTTATAAAGTATGCATTATAATATTATATATTTCTAACTCTTGAAAATTATTTGTCGATTTTTAATTCATATTTTCACATATACAATCTGTAT